>NC_063161.1:23709321-24013994 GCF_023159225.1 Perognathus longimembris pacificus | reverse complement strand
GGGCTGGGGATATGGCCTAGTGGCAAGAGAGCCTGCCTCGTATACATGAGGCCCTGGGTTCGATTCCCCAGCACCACATATACAGAAAACGGCCAGAGGTGGCGCTGTGGCTCAAGTGGCAGAGTGCTAGCCTTGAGCAAAAGGAAGCCAGGGACAGTGCTCAGGCCCTGAGTCTAAGGCCCAAGACTGGCAAAATAAATAAATAAATAAATAAATAAATAAATAAATAAATAAATAAAGACGAAAGATGAGTATTTTTCACTTCAGAAACAGCATTTTGGTAAATGTTATTTGGAAAACCAATTACTCTAAGATGCCCAGTACTTGGTCTTCCAAATAATATTTACCAAAATGCTAATATTTTATATATATATATTCTATTTCATCATATTCTATATTCTATTTCTCTAAAATATTCTTCCAGTTTTACACACTGAAAACCTTTGTCAAAATAAAGATTTTTAAGAAAATCAGAACACATACCCATGATGGCACACATCTATAATAATGTTCAGGAGGCAGAGATAGGAAGATTACAAGTTCAAGAGTAGCCTAGGCTACATTCTAAATTATAGGCCATCCTGGCTAAGACCCTTTCTGAGACAAAAGGAAACAAACAACCCTCCTCAAAGGCCCCAAAATACAAGAAAAAAATATAACCCTCATAATGAACATGGCTCAAAATTGTTGAATGGGGTGAAAATTGGTTATAGTCTTCAGTGCAAACCTACCAATGTTATCTTCTCTACTTGAAGGAAAGAATATTTATCTGTCTTGGACCAAAGCTAAAAATGAACATATAAATCCATGGTAATAAACTCACTTCACAATTATAAATAGTCAACACTGGTATATGCCCTAGGGAAATAAATTATCTTGTAGGGGCTTGTGAGGCAATTATCTAATAGGAGAGGACACACAGTCATTCTTTTGTCTGATTTCCAAGTTTTGATGTAATATTTTTAAAACCTCTAGTCATCCATGATTTCTGTCTGATTTTCACCATTTACATGATCAATTTTTGTAGACTCTGTCTTCATTCTAAAGGCAGAATCTTATCACTCTTTGCAGCTTTTACTGCTATTACTCTGGTCCAAACCATCATCACTTTTTACCTGGGTGGTTAATATTCCTCCTGACTGATTTCTTTGATCTCGTCTCAGCAACACAAAACTAGTTCTGTTGATGTACATGTCAGATCTTGTTAAGATCTAAGTTTTTTTTTAATCTTTGCTTCCTTTCAAAGTCTAGTATGTATCCATAATCCTTACCTTTCCCCCAAATTACCGTCCCTTTCAATGGCTAGTAGGTCTACATAATCTCTACCTTTGCCCAGAATTATGGTCTCTGAACTCCTCTCCTTCAGTACTCTAACTTATAATACTCCTCTTACAAGGCACTGCCTGGCTGGATTTCAAACATAAATACAACAAGTTACTATCTCAGAGCCTTTGTACCTGTTCCTCCTGCCTAGATATTCTCTTAGATATCATTCTGAAACATTGTCCATCTACTTCCATCTTGCTTAGCTATCACTCTCTGAATAAAGTCTTTCCTGACAACCTGCTCAAATTTTAATTAATCCATTGCCTCAACATTTTTGTCCCTGGAACTCCTTTTTCCCTGTGTCTCTCATCACCTTTTGACAGACACTTTTTATTAAGGACAAATATTTTATCTGCTTTATTTATTGTGTCCCCAAAGTGTAGAATAGTTGTAGAACAACATTTGGTACTCATTTCCGTTTTGATTAGACAATTTAGTGGATGTTGTATTACATTTTTGTTCTTAGATGCATTTAAAATTTTCTTCCTATACGGTCCATGTCAACTTCAAAATGGAGTCAATACTTATTACTTATCTCTATCCTAACATTGTTTCACATCGTGTAAAATAAAATAAAAGTAATTATTATCTACATTCAAGTCACTGGCCAATAAAGACTACAAGAAATGCAAGAAATAGGAATTTGCAAGCTAGTTTGGGAAAGAAGATAGTATCAAACTAGCAAGTACAGTTAAGTAGTAAAAAGTGTAGTAAAATTTCAAACCAAATATTTGCTGAAATACTGTGAGAAGAAATATTTAATGGCCAAAATAACTTGCTTTCTGAGGCTCACATCTCAATACTGTGGTATCAAAATATGTAGTTTTATGGCTTTCAAAAATGCACCTAAATATATAAAAATAATGAAGGACCTTGAAAGAGGTGGTCTTGCTTTTGTGAAAATAAGCTGAAATGCTGGATGCTGGTGGCTGACACATATGAAGTCCTAACTACTCCACTCAATAGACTGAGATCTGGAAATCATGGTTGGAGCCAGCCCAAGCAGATAAATCTGAGAGACTCAAAAAATAAACAGCCAGAAAGTCAGAAGTGGATGTATGTTTCAAGTGGCAAGGAAAGATACAAATATAAAGAAAAATTATACATTCCCAATTCTTACAGAATTTCATGATGTAATTGGGAGGACCTATTCTGGGGTCAGGAACTGATTATTTTGCTTTCTTTAGTGCTCTTACTTTAGTCCATCTAGTACCTGTCTTTATACTGAAATAGTGCTTGTTATACTTAATCTTAGGTCCTTTCCTCCTTGTCCTTTCCCCAGTCATGTCATGAACACACACACACACACACACACACACACACACACACACACACACACACACACACACACACCTCCTGAAGGCTCACAGACTATGATAGTCATGCTTCCCTTTTAAGTCAAGATTTCTGCCCTTTTTTTGGCACATCTATGTTGCCATAAAGAGAAATATTTAACATGTATCTGCCTTGCTTTTTCACTATAACCTAAGCACCTCAAACAGTATGTAGGTAAGTTGAGTATCCCAATATAACCACAACTAGCTCTGAAAAGAATGTGCTTTGCCTAAGGAAAATGTTTATATTCCATTCTCTGGCTTCTTCCAAAAAAGGTTTTAAGCTACTTAGGTCAATGGAGAACAATGAAAACAGTTTTATCAGTGTAAAGTGTTTAATTTTTTTAAAAGAACAATTGCTAATCTTTCTTCCATAGTTTAGTTGAAAATGCCATTTGTCCTGAGAAGTTGCCAAGAGGCAAAGAATAAATATAATTTACTTATTACTAACTTGTCCTCCCACTTCAAAATTTTCTTTACCCTGAGGGCTGGCACCAAGCTGTCTGTGTTCGCTGCAATGCTAACTTTATTGAGATGTTAAATAAATAGGAAATAATGAATTTTCAGACTAGCTATGGCAGTTAGAGATCATGTTCTCTGTCAAAAGAGATCAAGCAACAATTTGAGGCAAATTTCCTTTCTGAGTAACCAATTTTTAAATTATTTTTGTAGTAGACAATCTTATTGTTTTTAATAGCCAACAAATTCAAAATATTTAGAAAGCTAGTAATTTTGCCAGTCTAAATTACACATTGAATTCAAGCATTAGGTACTTAGTGTGTCCAACATTCTCTTATTATTTCTACATTACTGTACTTCCCTGTTTAAATGTAGGTCAAATGAAAATCATGTTTCCTTTGCTTTCTCTAAAGTCATTCTTAATTTCTTTTTCTTTATATCTGTGCTAGTTCTGCTTCCCTTGATGGTTAATGATCCAAAGTACTTGAAGAATGTCAAAATACATTGCCCTAGATACATTCATGGCTAACTACTATATAGTCCTATCATTAAGAGCCCTTTGAATTCTAGGAAACATTGTGTTATAAAATTTTAAGAATAATTTATGGATATCTAGTTTAGATAAATTTTGTTAATAATAATTTTTGTTACTTATATCATTAGTGTCAAAAAGTGTTAAGACTTTGTTTCAGGAAGTTTCATTGTATCTATCATTTTATTATGTCTAGAGATTTTTACATATGTAGCAAAAGCCTGGAACTTTTGTGAAACTGATTCCCAGACTCAGCACAGCCTGATTATACATTGTGTCATTAGTAATCCGTACTATTTTTTTTAAACTAAAATGGCAACAAAGGTAATAAAGTAAATTTTCCTTAGGTGTTTGTTGTATGCATTATTTCAGCTAAGCATTTCAATTAACTTCTAACAGTAAGTTGTTAATAGGTAATAAGCATGAAACAGGAAGTTACATTAATAATCCAAGTATTGGAATTATGAAGCTCGGAAATTATGAAAGAACGGAATAACTTTAGTTTGTTGTATTTCCTAGATTTTTTTTGTTTCTGAGATTTGATATGTGACATTTTCATTTTTACTTCTAAGCAGTTTACTCCTGACAAAATATTTGAATTTTAAATCTATAGGTGATTTCATTTTAAAATTTTAATCACATTCATGAAAGGTTTTTATTTTCTAAGCTATGTTATTTTTGCCACATGGTTTGTGATTGTTTTGGATTTTTCCATGAACTTCAGTGGTGTAGCTATTTCAGTATTAACAAAAAAGTTTTCTCTATGTTCTACTTTATATCTTTTATTTGTTCTCATGGACTGGTAAAGATTGTTGAATTTTATATTACCATTTATATCTAATTTTCTTTTTAAGTTCTAGGTGTAGATTTTAAAATGCATTTGGATACTATATTACTTGTCTGTAAAAGTGGATCTATTGTGCCTTCAGTTTATTTGTTGCCTGTTATCAATCAAAATAACTTTTAAAATGACCTTATTTAATCCTTTCAACACAAGCTCCACTTTGGCTAGTGTTATTTTTGCTTTATTTGGAGAATTTAACAATTTAATGCTATATTGCTTGCATATTTATTATCGCCTTTCCAAATTATTCGAGGAGTGATTTTCCTTTAGTGAGTTTTCTCTATGAATAAGCTAACTCATTATTTATTGGAGAACAAAGTGTTATCATGACCAGAAGCTTATTAAGTATTGCCTTTGTTTTTCACGTGTTCTGTTTGTAAGCCTGCCATATCTGGGTATATCTAGACCTTCATCCTAATTTCAGCAACTGTTCTTTTGTCAACAGCCTAGTCTTTTTTTTATTTTGATTAACTGTAAGATTTATGTTGGAGGGAGGTGGATAGTTAAAAACATATACTCACAGAAGGCCTTTGGTTCTTCTAACGTTTTTCTCCCTGGCCTTGAAGTAAAATAGCCTAATGACAAGAATTCTTACCATTTTCTTTTCATCCATGTGTGAAAAAAAGATCACTTTGGAAGCTAAAGCACACTTCTTCCTTTGAAATAAAAAGAAGTGAGGATCCATGAAAGAATAAAGGGACCCCAGAAAGACAGAGAAGATTAGAATGGTAGTTAAGAGACTTCGGTGTGCCCCATCTGCTTTCCAAATGTGTGGTGCACTCGTTCAGTTCTACATAAACCCAGCAAGTGGGTAAGGGCAGAGGATCAGTCGTAGCTGGAAAACCTTCATTATACTTGTCAATAAGAGCTGGAACCAGGTTGACCATCTAGAGACACTTTATTTCCTTGACTTCCAGGCTGTGATTATCCAGTTATACTTCTTCATTTTGCTTTTGAGATCAATGGTAATGTAATTGTTGACTTCCAGATCAATAATCTGTTTTTCTGGCTTTCTTTCTCTCCCTACTAAATTGGAAGAAAAATGATATGGATTCCCCCTAACCAATTTATTTATGAAAGGTGTTATCGGTAGGCACAGTCTGCTTTGGCTTAATGGTTAATGCGTTTTGTGTTCCTCTAGGAAGCTTTCTCAAGTACACCAGACATTAAAAATCTCCAATATAACAAGAAAAGCATTTACCATTCTAATATTTCATCTTTCTAGCTTATAAGTCTTTTCTTTTTGCCTTTAATGATTTTTTTTTACCAGACTTGTCTTAATCAAAAGACAGTTAGAGGAATGATTTTTCCAAGTACCCACAAACAAAATATCCCCAGTTTTTACGTATGAATAGTTTTACTTGTACTTACTATACTTTAACTGATTAAATATATACTTTGACATCCTTTCCCTTATATTTTCTTTTTACAATTTAGTAGCTTCTAATTATTTGCAGTTGATTGTTTCTGGGCCTATCAGGGCTAACCAATGGATAATGGAACACATTTCTATCATTAGTGAACCCCTGTGTGTACACAGAGGTCTCAAAAAGATGAACTGGCTTCAGAAAATGGTCACAGGTCACAAATATAATGAGGTGGTGTCATAAAGAAAATTAACAACAGTGACAACAACAATATGACATTGGAAATTTTTTAAAGTGCAGCTGGAACATATTCTATAGAATTGAAACAAATACAAGTTCAGAGAAAATATTTTTAACCTAGAAATAATGTATTCACTATAGAAAGTATAAAAGAAGTTATTTGGTTACATTTCAAGGTTGTTGACTATTCATTTGCCTTAAGTTGCTTACGTACAGAAATGTGGTATTAATTATACCAAGGTCACAGGTGGAATCTCTGCAGGAGTAGTTTCCACAGTGTGATGTGTTGGGTCATCTTTCAAAGGCTTAAATCCCATACCATGGGTGTATTTTGTAGGCACAAAGACTAGAAAAATGTGTTTAACTCTTTGAATATGACCTTTTTCATCTGTACCATAAGGGTAATTGCCTCTTACCTTTATATCTTGAAGGAGCAGGGGCTGATGTCATTAGATGTTCTCTTAACATCAGAAAATTATGAGACAAATGTAAATTAAGATTTATGTGAATCTAGTGGGACATTGTAATCTCCACTACTGATTCATACAGATGAAGAACTAGTCTGAGTTTATTTAGTACTGTCCAATTTCCAGCAGTGCAAATCTTATTTGTGGAAAAGCTTCTGTCCTGGCAAACCAAGACTACTGAACAGTATCTAGTGATTTGGAGGCAATAAGCGATATCATACTTAATTCCCAGTGTGGTGGTCCTTTTCCTCCAGCATGGGAATGCTGTTAATGGTGGCATTTCGAATGATTATATGTTCACCATAACTTTTTGGAGCATCCACATTATGACAGTTCCTTGTAAAACAGTAAGTATACCATATAGTAAACAAAAAATGGCTGAGGTTTCTGCTCTCTGAGGAAAGCTATTCTGAGAGAGAAGCTAAATTGAGTAAACATACAAATAAGAATATAATTTCAGGGCTGGGGATATAGCCTAGTGGCAAGAGTGCCTGCCTCGGATACACGAGGCCCTAGGTTCGATTCCCCAGCACCACATATACAGAAAACGGCCAGAAGTGGCGCTGTGGCTCAAGTGGCAGAGTGCTAGCCTTGAGCGGGAAGAAGCCAGGGACAGTGCTCAGGCCCTGAGTCCAAGGCCCAGGACTGGCCAAAAAAAAAAAAAAAAAAAAAGAATATAATTTCAAGTTATGAGAATTGTGTGGAAGGAAAACAGACATAGAAGAAGAGTTCTACTTTATGAAACAAGGGGATGTGTGGATTAAAACCAACCTCTGAAGGATTTTAAAGGAGCCAGCTTAAGACACCGAAGTATTTATATGCCTGTCAGGGGTGTAAAGTGCAGTGCATTGTTTGTTACAAGAGGAGAAATCTAGGCAGAGAGAAGAATGTACATTTGCTGATTTCCCTTTCTTAGTTCTGCAACCTTGGTGTAGCCTAATACCTGACATAACAAAAGGAAGTGCCCAGGGAGGATTTGAATGAATGAATACAAGGATATAATTCTTTCTCAGTATGTAGTGATTAGCTCTAGAATTTCAGTCATCCTCACCCTTTCATGGAAATCATGTAAGCACATGGCAACCTTTTATTCTTATATCACACTGAGAAGATGACTTTCCTATTTCCACATTCCTTAAAAAGATTTGTGATCCAGGGATGGGGACAAGATACCCAACACAGCATCTACTGCCTATGACATGAAGACCCATGACATGTTCTGGAAGCCACTAAGATTTATCACACTGACAACAACCATAATCATTGGGAAACTTCAGAGGAATTTGGCTGTTTATTTTTCACTTAAAGGAATTAACAGATTATATATGCATTTACTTTGAATTACACTAAATGAGCATGCTCTCTTGCTAGTCTCCACACACATGCAGACACACATTTGCCTTCTACAGCAGGAGTTTTAACTTTTTTGCTTAAAAGTTTGGTTATCAGTCTAGGATAAAGCTCTTTTTTATTTTTCAGGAAGAAAAAGTTGTATTCAATGTTCCTATCTGCCTTCAAGTTTTTTTACTTTGCCTTATCATATACAAAACTCTATGTTCTTCAATGCTAGAATCATTTCTATTCTTCCATTCTATTCTATTCTTAAGGGGTAGTCATATTCCTCAATGAAATTACTAAATGTTTTCTTTATTTCTCTTCTGTGGCATTACTGTTTCCTTTAAAGCCCATAATGTAATCATTTATGCACTCAGCTATGCTATGTACACCAGGGACATGGCCAACATTGGCATTTCTTCTCTGCTTAGATTGTTCACTCCATTTTCTTTTTAACCCCACCTACACAATGCGTGTGGTAGTAGTAAGTAAATATACTCAGATGACACAAATGCTTTAAATGACACAAAGGAAAAATGGACAGATTTTGAAAATAATTAGAAGGAAAGAACTGAGATTTGAGGTTAAAAAAGTATTACTTCTATCTAGGTAAAATAGTGATCAAATTTACTCTCAAACGAATAGTAAATCCTTCTATTTTTAAAAATTAATTTCACACATATGAATCCGAGCTTCTGGCAAGCATGAGAAATATAAAGTTGTCATTAAATTGCTGTAATTTCAGCTAGGTTAGAGGCATATATAGGGGAATTGTGCTCCAATACCAGCCTAGACAAAAATATAGAATAGCCTGTGTAATACATAATTCAAAACAAAAAAATCTAGACATGTCTCAAATGTTAGGGCACAGGCCTAGAAAGTGTGAGTCCTTGTGTTTTTTAGAGTACAGTTCTGGCCAACTACAAGAAAAGGTTTTAATACATTCTATTCATTGATAGTGTTGTTAAATTAGATACTTGGATAGAAGAATATTAAATTGCAGTAAGTTTATTGATAGAAACAAAACTAGTTTACATGCTCTCTAAGAACCGTTCTGTTCAGGAAGGTTTTTTTATCCAAATAATAATCTTATTTCTAATTTAATGTTATTTTAATATCTACCAGCTATCAATGGCCAGTGATATGTTTTATTATGCAAAGGTAATATACACTACATTTACTTTCACACTTATTTACATACTGCTTTATGATCATTTATTTGAGTATGTCATGTCTTCCTCAGGCAACTCATATACTCATTCAGTTATTATTTTATCTTTCTCAAACTCCATCAGCGGCAGACACAAAATTAGTACAGAGGAGTCAGTAGAAGAAAGCTGGGCCTTTCCTGAAGCGCCTCAGGGTTCATCAGAGCTTCTGGTCCTGGCTCTTCTTCACCAGGTCTGCTACCCACCCAGAAAAAAGCACTGCAGATATAAGCTTGCATGAAACTAACAACATTAACATGATAAACTTTTATTTATTTATTTTTCCTTTTCAAAACTGACTCCCAGAAAGAGTTGCAAGCAAGCAAGATTATTCTTTCTCTATTTGAGCCTATTGTAGAAAGTCTGATTTTGGTAAACATTAAACCAATTTGGCTAAGTAATCTGCCTCTTATTCTAGTAAATAATTAACATTTTATTCAAAATTCCAGAAAGTAATGCCAAAGCTCCTTTTTATGGCTGTAGGAAGCCACCAATCCTCAGCTAAAAAAAGTGCCCTTCAGTTAAAATACCACTTGGGTCGGGGGTATCCTCAAGAAAAATTTTGAATACAGATTGATTAGAATCTTCTGTGCTTTTCATTCCAGCTGCAGTCACTACACTTTGCAGTAAGAAGTACCACACAGGAGCCAGTCCTCTCTGAAGGTGCACAGGGATCCCTCTAGGCCATTTAAGGTTTCAGGTTCTATGAACAAATGCAGTCCCTGGTCATGGTTAGAAACCCAAGTGGAATTTCTTCATTTTGTCTGGCACTTGTCTACTGTTCAACTTTGTGACATTTTTTCTTATTGGCTTCCTTCCTCCCTTCCTTTCTTTTTTTAAATTTTTATTTATTTTTCAGGTCCTGTGGCTTGAATTCAGGGCCTAGATGCTGTCCTTGAGTGTTTTTGCTCAAGGCTAGTGCTCTGTCACTTGAGACATAGCTCCATTTGTGCCTTTTTAAAAGTGGTTTATTGGAAATAAGAATTGCATGGACCTTTCTGCCCAGGCTGGCTTTGAGCCATAATCCTTAGATCTTAGCCTCCTGAGTAACTAGGATTACAAGTGTAAGCCACTTGGGCCTAGCTGGTTTTCTTCTTTTATACCAGCCTGTACACTGTTTTATACACATACATGTAACATAATTCATACAACATAATACATAACCATATAAATCTATATTTAGATATACTGAAATCTACAGATTTAACTCCCCGCCCATTTTTCCATAAACAAATCTCTAGTTTTATTCCAAGATGAAATGAGCTAAACCTGGAAAATAATTAATAACAGATAAATGACTTGATGAAAGGCATAATGCTTAGTTAGCAACAGGGGCTTTCCTCACCATCACACTTTTATTTTTTCAAATTTTTATTATCAAACTGATGTACAGAGAGGTTACAGTTTCATATGTTAGGCATTAGATACATTTCTTGTACTGTTTGTTACCTTGTCCCTGATACCCCCATCTCTCCTCCCCCTTTCCCTTTTCCCCCCTGAGGTGTTCAGGTCACTTACACCAAACAGTTTTGCAAGTATTGCTTTTGTAGTTGTTTGTCTTTTTTTTACCCTGGGTCTCTCAATTTTGGTATTCCCTTTCAATTTCCTACCTCTAATACCAGTATAGACGGTTTCCAATATACTCAGATAAGATTACAGAGGTAGTGTAGGTACAACCACAGGAAAGAGATACAAGAACATCATCAATAATAGAAGCTACAGACACACATGGGACATTGAAAGTAGTTACAACTGTGATATAACAATTGTTTCCATAACATGGAGTTCATTTCACTTAGCATCATCTTACGTGTTCATAAGGGTATAGCTATTGGGCTCTTGTGATGCTCTGCTATGACTTGCCTAAACCTGTACTAATAATTCCCAATAAGGGAGACCATAGAGTCCATGTTTCTTTGGGTCTGGCTCACTTCACTTAGGATAATTTTTTCCAAGTCCTTCCATTTCCTTACAAATGGGGCAATGTCATTCTTTCTGACAGAGGCAAAAAATTCCATTGTGTATATGTACCACATTCTCCTGTCCATTCGTCTACTGAGGGGCATCTGGGTTGGTTCCAGATTCTCACTATGACAAATTGTGCTGCGATGAACATTGTTGTACTGGTGGCATTACTGTGATTTTGTTTTTGGTCTTTGGATAGATACCAAAAAGTGGGGCTGCTGGGTCATAGGGGAGTTCTATATTAAGCCTTCTGAGGAATCTCCATACTGCTTGCAAGAGTGGCTGAAACATTTTACATTCCCACCAACAATGAAGTAGGGTTCCCTTTTGGCTACATCCCCTCCAACAATTGTTATTGTTAGTTTTCTTGATATATGACATTCTTACTGGGGTGAGATGGAAACTCAATGTTGTTTTGATTTGCATTTCTTTTATGGCCAGTGATGTAGAGCACTTTTTCATATGTCTCTTGATCATTCTCATTTCCTCATCAGAGAAGTCTCTTTGTAACTCTTTAGCCCACTTGATGAGGGGGCTATTGGTTCTTTGCAGTTTTGTTTTGGAAGAAGGTAATTTTTTTAGTTCTGCACTTTTAGAGATGAGGCCTTTCTCCATTGAATGGCTGGGAAAGATCTTCTCCAAGTCTGTGGGCTTTCTGTTTATCTTGTGAGCTATGTCCTTTGCCGTGCAGAAGCTCTGCAGTTTGATGCAGTCCCATTTGTCCAACCTTTCTTTAATTTGTAGCCTTGCTGAATCATTGTTAAGGAAGTTCTGTCCTGCACCAAGGAGCCCAAGTGTTTCTCCTACTCCTTCCTTTAGTGTTTTCAGCGTGTCTGTTTTGATTTCAAGGTCTTTAATCCATTTGGAATTGATTTTGGTGCAGGGTGATATATAAGGATCTAGTTTTAGTTTGTTGCATGTGTTGAGCCAGTTTTGCCAGCACCATTTGTTAAAGAGGCTATCTTTCTTCCAAACTAATGTTTTAGCTCCTTTATCAAAGATTAAGTAGGCGTAGTTCTGTGGGTTCATTTCTGGGTCTTCAATTCTGTTCCATTGGTCTTCAGGCCTGTTCCGGTGCCAATACCAAGCTGTTTTTATTACTATTGCTTTATAATACAGCATGAAGTTGGGTATTGTAATTCCTCCAGCACTGTTCTTTCTGCTTAGGATTGTTTTTGCTATTCTAGGTCTTTTATTGTTCCATATGAATTTCTGGAATGCTTCCTCTATTTCATTAAAAAATGGTGTTGGAACAAACAGTACAAGAAATGTATCCAATGCCTAACGTATGAAACTGTAACCTCTCTGTACATCAGTTTGATAATAAAAATTTGAAAAAAAAATGGTGTTGGGATATTAATGGGTATTGCATTGAATTTGTAGATAGCCTTTGTCAATATTGCCATTTTGATTATATTAATCCTCCCAATCCAGGAGCATGGGAGGTTTTTCCATTTCCTTAGTTCTGACGTAATTTCATTTTTCAAGCTTTTAAAGTTCTCCTCAAAGAGGTCTTTCACTTCTTTGGTTAAGGTTATTCCTAGGTATTTTATGTTTGGGGGGGCTATTGCAAAATAAGTTGCTTTCCTGATTTCAGTTTAACTACATATTTTCCTATTTAGATCCCCTTTATATTTTCTTCTTGCCTAATTGCTCTGGCTAGGAATTCTAGTACTATGTTGAAGAGAAGGGGAGAGGTTATGCTTGCTGTTGGTTTGTCATAAATTGCCTTGATTACATTCAGGAATGTTCCCTGGAATCCCAGATTTTCCAGGGCTTTTAGCATAAATGGGTGCTGGATTTTACCGAACGCTTTTTCCGCATCCAGTGATAAAACCATGTGGTTCTTTACCTTGCTCCGGTTGATGAGGTGGATTACATTAATTGACTTGCATATATTAAACCAACTTTGCATCCCTGGGATGAATCCAGTTTGATCGTGGTGTATGATTTTTTTGATGACCTGTTGAAATCGATTGGCCAGAATTTTGTTGAGAATTTTTGTGTCTATGTTCATCAGGGAAATCGGTCTATAGTCCTCTTTCCGTGATGAGTTCCTGCCTGGTTTTGGGATGAGGGTTATACTGGCTTCATAGAATGAGTCAGGTAGAGAATGTTCTCTTTCAATTTCATTGAAGAGTTTGAGAAATATTGATGTGAGTTCTGTTTTGAAGGCCTTGTAGAATTCTGTTGTGAATCCATCTGGACCTGGGCTTTTCTTGGATGGGAGATCATTTCTTGCCATTTCTATTTCAATACTGGGTATGGGTGTGTTTAGAAGGTTTAAATCTTCATGGTTCAGTTTGGGGATATGAATTTTTTCTAGGAAATCATCCATTTCTTCCAAGTTCTCGAATTTGTTGGCATAAAGGTTTGCAAAATAGTCCCTTATTATTTTCTGAATTTCGGTTATTTCTGTGGTGATGTTACCTGTTTCATCACTTATCTTGTTTATTTGAGTGTGCTGCCTTCGTTTTTTGGTCAGGTGTGCCAGGGGTCTGTCTTTCTTTTTGATTTTTTTCAAAGAACCAACTCTTTGTTTTGTTGATTCTTTCAATGGTTTTTTCATCTCTAATTGATTTAATTCTGATTTGATTTTAAATATTTGCTTCCGTCGATTGACTTGGGGTTTGGCTTGTTCTCTCTCAAGGAAATTAAGGTGCTTCCTTAAATTATTGAGTTGCTTTTTCTCCAGTTTGTTGGTGTATGCACTCAGAGATATAAATTTTCCTCTGAGTACTGCCTTTGCTGTGTCCAAAAGGAGCTCGTACTTTGTGTCCTCAACTTGATTGAATTCCATAAACATTTGAATTTCTGTTTTAATTTCTTCAATGACTTACTGATGGTTCAGCAGTGTGTTGTTTAGTCTCCATGAATTGTAGGATTTTCTGTGGTGGCTGTTTGAGTTGAGCTCTAATATTATTCCATTGTGGTCTGAGAGAATGCAGGGAATGGTTTTGATACTTCTGAATTTGTACAGATTTTCTTTGTGCCCTAAGATGTGATCTATTTTGGAGAATGTTCCATGTGCTGCAGAAAAGAATGTGTATTCTGTTGTTGCTAGGTGGAATATTCTGTAGATGTCAGTTAAGTCTATTTAGTCTATGCAATTATTTAGTTCTGTGGTTTCTTTGTTCAGTTTTTGGCATGTTGATCTGTCCAGGGGTGATAGTGGAGTGTTAAAGTCCCCAACTATCAATGTGTTTGGGTCTATGAGTATTTTTAGAGTCCATAGTGTTTGCTTGATGAAGTTGTTTGTTCCTGCATTTGGCGTGTACATATTTAGAATGGTTATATCTTCCTGTAGGAGAGATCCCTTTACTAGTATGTAGTAACCTTCTTTGTCTCTTCTTACCTTTTTTAATTTGAAGTCAATTTTGTCTGATACTAGGATTGCAACACCAGCCTGCTTATGGGGGCCATTTGCTTGATAGATTTGATTCCAGCCTTTCACTTTTAGAAGATGTTTACTTTTGCTGGATAGATGTGTCTCTTGGAGGCAGCAGAAAGAGGGATCTTAATTTTTGATCCAACTTATGAGCCTATATCGTTTGATTGGAGAATTAAGTCCATTAATGTTGATAGTTAGGATTGAGAGATGATCATTTGTCCTTTCATTATCACTATCTTGTTTAAAGCTGTGTCTTCCCATTTCTTGCTCTGATGTTTACTATTTAGGGTTCATTTCTCTGTCTGTATTGGGATCTTGATTATTTTCCCTGTATAGTACATCTTTGAAGATTTTCTGTAAAGCTGGTTTGGTGGAGATATATTGTTTCAGTTTTTCCATACTGTGGAAGACTTTTATTTGACCTTCGGCTATGAATGAGAGTTTGGCTGGGTACAGAATTCTTGGTTGGTAGTTATTTTTACTTAGTGTTTGGTATACTTCATTCCAGGCTCTCCTTGCTTTCATGGTCTCTGCTGAGAAGTCTGGGGTAATTTTGATTGTTTTTCCTTTATATGTGATTGTTTTCTTCTCCCTAACAGCTTTAAGGATTCTTTCCTTGTACTCTACTGATCCTGTTTTGATCACAATGTGTCGGTGGGATGTCCTTTTCTGGTCTGGTCGGTTTGGGGTTCTAAATGCTTCTTGTATCTGTATAGGCCTTTCCTTCTGGATATTTGGGAAGTTCTCAGCTAATATTCTGTTAAATAGGTTGCCTATCCCATTAATCTCTTTCTCCAAGTTTTCCTCAATACCTGTTATCCTTAAATTGGGCTTCCTGATCGTGTCTTGAATTTCCTGTAGCGATCTGTTTTGTTGATTGGACTTGATTTGTATTGATTTTTTATCTTCCTCCATAGATTCTAGGGAATCTTCAGCTCCTGAGATTCGATCCTCTGCTTCAGTTAGTCGGGACTGTAGGCTAGCTACTTGATTTCAAATCTCTTTTCCTTCTGACTGGTCTTTCCTGATGATTTCCATGTCATTTCTTAGGTCTTGTATGGACTTCTTTACTTCATTAACTTCATTACTTTGGTTTTGAGTGTTGTCTCTCAAATCTTTAAGCTGGTTAGCTATCTTTTCATTTGACTCTTGAAGTTCATTTATCTTTCTATTTGTGGATGCCATGAAATTCTCCATTAATTTTTGCTTTGCCTCCTCACGCTCTAGAATAATTGACTGAAGAGATTCAAACTTTTCATTTATCATGTTTATCAGTAGACTTTGTAGAGCATTTTGGGGGTTCTCTTCTATGTCTTTGATTGACTGTTCTGCTTCCTGCTTGTTTTGAGTGGGGGATAATACTTCATTGTTTGCCATTTTTCTTGTGTTCCTTCTGCTCATTTGGATTGGGAATGCCAGTCTACCAGCACTTGTGAGCACCGTTAAGACCCAAAGCAGCCCTTACCAAGCACTGTTATGTAAATCTTACCAGTTCACAATTATATACAGATGCCTTTTATACCTGTATATAAAATTAGATTTAGTGTTCCTAAAGAATACAATTTCAATATAACAACCCATCCTGGGTCCTGTATTCAGTAGTTACTCATTTACTGTTACAACCCTATAAGCAATTCTTGTTTTTATATTAAGTTCTTTTAGGACTGGATTTCTCTATGAAACCCTTTGATTCACTCGGATTAAGCTGGGATACCCTCTATCCAATAACCAGGAGTCAATGGAAACTGGAGTTCCAGGCAATAAATCAGGAGGGTAAGTTGGAGGTAGTAAAGAGAATAGAGTAAAATGTATTGAGGGGATGGTGATTTTGGTTTAGTTTCAGTGACGTGGAAATGTGGAGAAGAGTAGAATCAGTCGAAAGAACAAGGTTAAAATGATATACAATGGAGAGTTAGCAGAAAAGAGTGGAGGTGTTATTGATAGGAAAGTAATTTTTAAAGAAAGAGAACGCAAAGAGAGAAATAAAGTAAAAATAGTGGAAGACACATGCACAAAACAGAGAAAAATTATTTTAAAAAGAAAAAGAATATAAAGGAAAAAAACAGAAAAGGAACAACCCATGCAAACAAAAAAGAAAAAAACTTGATAAAACCAACAGTTAAAAATGGAAAAAACAACAACAACAACAAAAAAAAACCAAAAAAAAAAAAAAAAAAAAGAAAACCAACGACGTTTCAGAAGTGAAAAAAATTTTTTTTTAAGTTTAAAAAATGTTTGAAAAGAAAAAAAAATGGAGTCCTCCTTGTTTGGGTGGTCTTTCCCCAGTCTCTGGTTTCCTTGCGATGGTCTGCAGTCTATTTTACTGATTGGCTGGGTTTGACTTGATTTCAGTTTGCAGGGGGTGGATCTGTTCTGACCCTTCTCCCCTGTTCGTGCAATCCTGGGTCTCTGTGGTTCGCACAGCTTGCAGGTAGGCCTTGGGCGTCCTCTGTAGATGGGGACTTGAGCAGTGTCGGGGACCGTGGCTCCTCTGTCTGCTGTGGGGCCGCTGCCTTTGATGCCTGGCTTTGAATAGGCTGTGTACTCAGCATTGCGGGGCACCTCTGGCCTGTTTTACCCGGCTGAGAGTTGCTTGCCTGTGGGAGGCTCCTCCCTCCTGGGCTGGGTGGCCTCCTTGGTGGAGGTGGCTATGGAATGCAGCTCTGTTTGGGCTGGGAATTGGGCTTCCTCTGTGATGGGACCGTTTAACTCTCTCAGGAACTCTTCCCCTGTCTGGTGTTTCCGTCCTGCCGGGATCTGCTCACCGCTTTCCCTTTAAATTTAGAAATTCTGGGGCTGGGGATATAGCCTAGTGGCAAGAGTGCCTGCCTCGGATACACGAGGCCCTAGGTTCGATTCTCCAGCACCACATATACAGAAAACGGCCAGAAGCGACGCTGTGTCTCAAGTGGCAGAGTGCTAGCCTTGAGTGGTAAGAAGCCAGGGACAGTGCTCAGGCCCTGAGTCCAAGGCCCAGGACTGGTCAAAAAAAAAGAAATTCTGGTGGGCAGGGCGGGGCACCTCTGGCTAAGCCGAGGCTCAGGAAACGCCTACCGCCTGGGCAGGGTGCATTCTTCTGGGCAGAGTTGGCTCTCACTGGTCGGTCCCTCTTGCCCTTTTCAAAGATGGCTCCTTTGACCTCGCTTTCCCCAGGCCCGTTTTGGTTCCAGTCTGGTCTGACCCTATACCAGTGGCACAGATGGTGCTTTGCTCTGGCGGTGGGGGAAGGGCTGCCTTCCAGAAGCAGCTCTGTGGGTGCAAGTGGGAATATTTTTCGTGGGGTTCTCACGCTTGCTCTGCAATTTCAGGCCGTCCGTGCTCAGCCGCCATCTGGAGGATTTCTCCCTGGTCTATGCTGTGTGCTTTAGTTGTGTGGAGTGCAGGTTGCTGTGCCGGGTGCTGTGCTGGCGCCAGCACTGGTGCGGCAGGACGCTGTCCGGAGCTCAAATCTGTGTTTTCAGATGAGCAAAGTCGATTTTTCCTTCCTGGCCATAATCCCTGTACTGTTAGAACTTACTCTGGCTGTCTTTCTAGGAGTAAAAGTTTCTATGGGGTGAGAAAACTGCGATGTCGGAGGGAGCTCAGCTAGTGCTCTGCAGCTCCTCCGCCGTCTTCCCGGAAGTTCTCACCATCACGCTTTTGTGGATTAAGGACATTGTATCCTCATATAAAGACTGAGAAACAGCTGAGCTCTTGTGGCTCACACCTGTAATCCTAGCTACTCAGGACACTCAAATCTGAGGATTGCTATTCCTTGGCAAGAAAGATCATGAGACTCTTGTCTCCAATGGATTTCGAAAAATTGGGAAGTGAAGCTATGTTTCAAGTGGTAGAGTGCCCAAGCCCTTGAATTCAAGCCTCAGGACCACTACACACACCAGCAGTCATATAACCCTCTCCACAAACAAGATGGAGAAATAGAGAGTAGAAGTCTTGTAAGAATTATGAGTAACAGTTAAATCTCCACTGTCTTCTAAAGACTCATATGTTAAAAGGCCTGTTGCTCAGTGTGGTACTTATAGGGAGGGGGTGGAAACTAAAGGGGTAGTATGAGTTGAGAATTTTAGGGCATGAGGGGCATGCTCTCCAAGAAGATTATGAGACCCTGGTCTCCCCTCATTTCTTTTTCTGCCCACTGACCTAAGATAAGGGCTTTACTCCAAGTATGATGTGCTCCACAGTCCTCTAAGCAACTGGCTAATTAGAAAACTCCCAAATGTGAGACAAATAAACCTATTCTCTTTATTGGTGAATTTGTCTAATATACTTTTTACAGGAGCAGAAAGCTGACTAAGATAGTCAGCTGATTTGAAGTCCCTTATCATTGCTGAACTTTAACTGACGATAATTGAAAGAAGAACCATTGCTTCATTGATCAATCCTGTGACTTCGGCACTGCTGCCTTTTCAAGAGGAACAATGTTACTAATTCTGTCTAGAATGGTTTTTCTCACAATCTGTCACCTGGATAAATTGGTAACCATTTTTTTTAGTATCAGCTCACTGTTGCTTCCTTGGAGAAGACACTCGTGATAGCCAAATTGTGTCGAGTTCTTCTGTAACATCTTGCACATTGCTCTTTTTTTTAGCACTTTTTACTCTGAGAATTTGAATAGTAACTTCTCCATTATTGTATAAGCAACTCTGGGTATGTATGTGTCATTAGAAAAATACAAATAGCTATAAATGAGGTTCGTACTGCTAAATAAACTTACACAGAGATCCTACAGTAGTCCCCACAGACCAAATTACATGGAAATCTGTACTCATTCTGAAATTCTGTATCCTCAGGCAAAAGCTAAGATGTTTATTTTACCAGCCAAGAAGTCTGTATTACTGGGTGTAATAGCCAAATCCTCAAACAGGCCAGTTTTAGCTGACATGGTAAAGGAGTTCTCTCTGGTTTTATTTTTACAAGGACAATGACTTTGAAAAAACTGGCCCACCTTTTTATTTTTTCAGTCCTGGGGTTTGAACTCAGGGTCTGGGTGCTATCCCTGAGCTCTTTTGCTCCTGGCAAGCACTCTACCACTTGGAGCCACAGCTCCACTTCCAGTTTTTTAATGGTTAATTGGAGATAAGTGTCTCACCGGGACTTTTCTGCCCCAGCTATCCTTAAAATGGAATCCTCAGATCTGAGCTTCCTAATTATCCAGGGTTACAGACATGAGCCACCGGTGCCTGGCTCCACCTTTTTTTTTTTTTTTAAATTGCTTTCCTTAGTCTATTTCTATTAGACTAAACTTCTCTGCTTAATTCATGTGATTCTAATGATCAAGGTGTTTCAGGTTCTACGATCACAAATAAAATCCAGTGAAGACCCTTCACTTTGCTGTCATTTCATCTATTAACAGTATAGATCAAAATATTCTGAATTGGCTGAGAATTACATATTGGGCATGCAAGATGGTATAGCCAGAGATAAAGGAGCAGAAACATTCCAAAGCAATTAAGGCCATAGCCAGCTTATGCATGAGGTATAATAGTTTGAGGAGATGAGCCATACTCAGAAAAAATGGCATATTTAGAAAACAGAAAGTGTGCAAGTGAGACAAATTGAACATCTGATTCCTGAGCAAATGCAGAGTCAAACAGGAATTCAGGTGACATGAAGTTTATCCAGGTATATTTCATGAATCAATCTCTTAATCACTACATTGTCCTTTCTATGCCAAATGGGTATTCTGGAACAAATATTTTCCACAGATTCAATTGTGTTTTTAAACTATTGATGCAACTTCAAGTAGATTAAATGTTGCTTCACTTTTTTACCAGTATGTTATGAGCTTTATGAATATTCTAAACATTTCTTGGCCAACTGCTTATTTTCCCACTTCATTAGAGAAGAAAATTAGCCCATTCATAGAAGGTTACATTTCCCTTTCTAAAGGGAAAATCACTAAAACACAGGTCTTACTGGGTTGATAATTTATTTCAGAACAAAAAAAGAAAGAATGAAGAAGAGAGCCACATAGCTCCTTTTCAAAATTACTAAATTCTTAAAATAATAAGCCAGGGTAAAAGTCATAAGTAGGATATAATCTTTATAGTTTGATATCATGGAAAGATGTTAGGATGTATGTGAGTCTCTTATTCACTACCCTAGCTCAGTCTTCAGTAATAAGAACACTGAGCAATGTGGTTTCTAGAGCCATGCTCACTTCTAAAAATCTTGCTCACCATCCTGCAATTTGATGTTCTTATCTTCCAGTTGCCTACTCTTTACTAATTTGTCAATCATTCTTATGCCCTGTAGGATGGACAAACACTTGTAAATTGAAACCAGTAAGAGATTCATGTTTATAAGTTATGGTAACTGCTAAGTGATAGGGTATATTACGGTATTACATATTCATTAGCTAATCTATATTTTTTTGTGTTGGTTATTGATAGTTTTAGGGGAAAAGAGCTTAAATTTTCATATATTTGGATTTGTGTGTTTTTTATTTATGAATGTTCTATGCTATTTGCCACAAATAAATCGAAGGGTTATTTAAAAGATAAAATGTAGTGACTATAGATCACATGTGCTCTAAACACCTCATAGTACAATGTGTTTTTTTTATGCTAAGCCCCGAATTAACTCCAGTAGCACACATATGAAATTATGAGGCTCTACTAATTATACACAGAGCAATTGAATATCTCACAAAGTGTGTTGTTGAATAAACAATGCTTTTTTGTCCTGCTGATTTAAAAGCCTGGCAGCATACTGTCATAATGATGGACAGGCCTGCTGTTACTTTGTTTGTAGGCAGTTCCAAGATCTTGATCATTTGTTTTTGGAAGGCAAATTATAGATACTTTCATAAGTTAATATCTGGACTTTGTTGCTTTGCTAATTTATGTTCTTCAGGATTAATGGCTTTTTAATTGTTTTTATAACTTTTTTTCCTTTAATTTTTTGCCGAGGGAGGTGGAATTTTTTGTGTATGTGATATTTTCCATGTATAAGATTCTACCAGGATCCAATTATTTGTTGTTTTGGCAAAGAAAGTTCGTGATCTATGACAGCTTCATAAATAACATTAGCTTAATAGATTTTTTTTATTTAGTGTGAATATTTCTAAATAAGGGTGTAGGATGTGAAGTCCTGTACAAAGTATAATTGGTATTAGTTGGTTTTAGTGTCTCAATATGTCAGGAGTTGGAGTTAATATCATAGGAATTCCTTCCATATACTGTATTATGTTATTTGTTGTTTAAAACTACAACCATGGATAGTTAAATTGCATGATCGTTTTTTTAAAATTTTAATAGATATTTATGTTGAAGCTTGCAGAAATTGAGATAGCGTGCCACAGATTACACAGGGAGGTAATTGAATATTTGAATTAAGGCTAAATTTTTTTCCGGTTGTATACTGGAGTACACCACAACTGTAAGTTTTAAGAATTCCTAGATAGATAGACTTCTAAATGAATAACTTATAAAATAGCCCAAGGAAATAGATATTATGATTTCTCAAAGAAAGAGTACAAGAACAAGAGATGTCTGATTTAAAACAAGTTGCCTTCATTCATTAACAATTATAATGTGGTACTACTTGGTGTCAACCATCCAGCTGTGTCCTGATCTCACCAGAAAAAGCTAGAATGGAAGAAAGACAGCCTTTTCAACAAATGGTGCTGGCAGAATTAGTTGAACACCTCTAGAAAATTAGGTTAGCTCCTTAATTATCACCCTGCACCAAAATCAATTCCAACTGGATCAAAGACCTCAAGGTCAAAGCAGATACCCTGAAAACATCACAAGAAGGAGTAGGAGAAAACATGGCACAGGTTGAAACTTTTTAATAAAGACCTAGAAACACAACAAATCAAAGAAAGGTTGGACAAAAGGGATTGCATGAAACTGCAGAGCTTCTGCATGGCAAAAGACACATCTAGCCAGATAAATAGGAAGCCCACAAATTGGGAGAAGATCTTCACTAGCCATACAATAGACCAGGGCCTCATATCTAAAATAAACTTAGAACTCAAAAAATTAAGTGCCCCCAAAACAAAACTTCAAAGAAACAACTGCCATTAATAACTGCACTAAAGACTTAAAGAGAAACTTCTATGAAGAGGAAATAACAATGACCAATAGACACATGAAGAAATTCTCAATATCTCTGGCCATCAAGGAAATTGAAATAAAAACAACATTGAGATTGCACCTCACCCCAGTTAGAATGGCCATTATCAAGAAAGTTAACAGATGCTGATAGGGATGTGGTAAAAAATGAAGGCCACTACAATGTTTGTGGAAGTGTAATCTTGTTCAGCCACTCTGGAAAGCAGTATGGAGATTCCTCAAAAGACTAAACATAGAGTTCCTCTATGAACCAGCAATCCCATTTCTGGGCATCTACCCAAAAGACAACAAACAAGGCCATACTAAAGCTACCAGCACAATAATATTCATTGCAGTACTCTTTACCAAATCTAAAACATGGAACCAACCCAGATGCCCCCTCAGTAGATGAATGGATCAAGAAAATGTGGTACATATACACAACGGAATTCTATGCATCCAGAAGAATGATGTTGCCCCTTTCATACGGAAATAGAAAAACAGAAAAAAGCAAATGTTGTGAAGTAAGCCAAACCCAAAGAAACATAGATTCCATGGTTTCCCTCATTGGTAACAATTAGTATATGTCTAGTATAGTCCTGGCCGGGGATCTCAATAGCTCAGTAGCTATGTGCATATCATATGTGATGAAGCTAAGCAAAATGAACTCCAAGATATGGAAACAAGAGATTTTTCATTGCTGTTATTTTTAGTGTACTGTGTGAAACGATTCCTTTTTTACTTCATTTTTCTTTCCTATAGTTTATCCCCTGTTGTCACTCTATTTGATTTTGGTACCCTGGATATTGTATATACATCTATCTGAATTAGGGAAGGGAAAGGGAACACCAAAATGGTGAAACAAAGAATAAATGATGAACTAATTCAACAATGATACTTACAAGACTATATGTTGGAAATAAACTGTACAACTCCGGGGTAGTATGGGGGAAGGGAAGGTGGGAGAAAAACAAGGGAGGGGTTAACAAGTATGACCAGAAATGTACTCACTACCTTACTGTGTAACGGTAACCCCTCTGTACATCACCTTGACAATAAAATTAAATTTAAAAAATCTAGAATGGTCCGCGTATTCAGATCACTTATGATTTCACCCCTGAAGACACACTGGTAACATAAATTTTAACTGGTATAACTATATATACTTACTGTGACTTAAGTTTTAATGCAAACAGATATAGAAGGAAATATAGAAGTTCTAATATGATGATATGGACATGTATTTGCTAAAACGAATAAATTTAAAACTCATGAAAATATAAAAACATTTTTTCTTTTTATGCACATTTATGTACTAGGGTAATACATCCATTGCTCATATAATTTCATAGATTACTCAACAAAATATGGCTATTCAATCAATATATTGATAACCCATATGATTGAGTTGTATTTTTTGTTTGCTTTGTTTTTGCTAGACATGGGGCTTGAACTCAGAGTCTGAGTACTGTCCCTGGCTTCTTTTTGCTCAAGGCTAGCACTCTACCACTTGAGCAAGAGCACTACTTCTGCCTTTTCTGTATATGTGGTGATGAGGAATCCAACACAGGGTTTCACACATGCTACCATTGGGCCATATTCCCAGCAGCCTTGAGTTGTATTTTTAAACATATTTTTAAATATAAATATTTTTCTAATTTTATTGTTGGCCAATTATGGGGTTCCTCCCACACCCCCTTTTTTAAATTATCCATGTGGCTACTTAATTTTTTTAGTGTAAAAGCCATATGTTTTCACATGCTAAAATATTTCCAAATGTTGGGAAATACTGTGTGCGCACGCATGTGTACAGCATGATCTTTTTCTTCCCTGATATTTGCTAAATGAACTTTGTACTGCTGATATGTCTGGCCTTTAGTTTTGGAGGACAGGGACTGCTGTTCCATTGATCTCCTTTCTTGGTTTCTGGATCACTGATTTGATTAAGCAGAAAACTGAAACGCCATCTAACCTTGAATTGATGCCTACAACATTAACACAAGGTTGTGGGATGCAAATTTGTAAGGCACTAGCCCATTTCTATAACCATTAAGCAACCAGTATACAAACTGCAAACCAAAATTATTTGGTTGATCACATATTTGTAGTCATACCAATTCAGACCAGAAGCAGTATTTGTAAGACACATATTCATTGATATGTTTTTTAATGAAATATATAAACAAACATTATATAGTAATAATATGCTTATGTTTGTTTTTTGCAACAGAGTCATTAATCTTAAAATATATTTTAAGGTAATAGTGTAATATATTTACTATCTGGGATTTTAAACAGAAGACAAAAGAGAAAAAACAAATAAGTATTCATAACTATAACACAAAGAAATGACATTCTTCTTTTCTATCTGTGTAACATTTATCTAAATGTAAACATTTTACTGAATATAAATATATACTTACCAAATACAAATATAAACAGAGTACATACAAATATTTATTTATATAAGTGTAAGGATGTTTCATAAGTATCAGCATCTTATTATTATCAATTGTTTTTACTTTTTGACTATTTTACACAAAACAATAATAAACTTTTTTTCCCTAATAATCTTTTTGAAGAAAATATCTGATACAGTAAGACCAGGTGGCCTGAAAAATAATGATCCCATGGCTACTTCCTTTCCTCCTTTTTATAACACACCAAATACATTCTCAAAATGCCTTCCTAGGGTGACTTTAAAAATAAACCGAGTTATTTTTGTGGGCTGGGGATATAGCCTAGCGGCAAGAGTGCCTGCCTCGGATACACGAGGCCCTAGGTTCGATTCCCCAGCACCGCATATACAGAAAACGGCCAGAAGCGGCGCTGTGGCTCAAGTGGCGGAGTGCTAGCCTTGAGCGGGAAGAAGCCAGGGACAGTGCTCAGGCCCTGTAGTCCAAGGCCCAGGACTGGCCAAAAAAATAAATAAATAAATAAACCGAGTTATTTTAAGTAATATTTAGTATCCATGGGATTTTTCAGTGGAAGTTATGTTGCTGTTGACCACACATATTGGCTATCTCACATGGAGATATATTTTATTTTCTCCTTACATGACGCAGAGCGTGTTACAAAAGTGCAAATAAATTTAAGCTGTTTTTCCTTGAACATCTGTGACTCTCTTGACAATATTACTAGCACATTAAATTATTGCAAAACGAGGGTAAATACACGCAATCGAGCAGTTTAGGGCATTAATATTACCATTGTGGTAATAGCTAAGACTTTATGAATGCTAGCTGCATCTGTCCTTCATCACGTCTACATTCTCTTCTGTCGTATTTAACTGACCAGAGTGACTGACTGAAAAAAAAAGTGAGTATTTTTGTTTGTGCAATTGCTGTTACTTATGACTATCAACATAAATCTATCATAAATTGCCAATCTTCCAAAATGACATTTAGGGAGAGACCAAAGCAAGATTTCTATGTGTGTCACCAGATTGGAAATTGATGCATAGGAACTGGGCTCCACTTTGTTTACACATTTCATGGGGTTAATACACAAGGCCAGCACTAACTAGTGCTATGCAGCCAAATAATGATAGCCGTAGGCAAGAGAAGTGGGCAGCAGAGGTCTTGACATTTATTTTCAAAATTGCTAAGCGTTTGGTCAGTTCTACTGACAAAAGTTCTTCTGTTAACCATCTAGAACAAAATTCTTCTCCCCATGACATAATTGAGGACCTACCTTAAGACTCTTTGAAAAATAAAGAACTTTTCAAATTCAGATTGACTTTGTGTCTTTCTCAGTTTTTACTTTATGAAGACTTCCTCTTTGTAAGGCTTGGAATAAATGTGGTTCTCCATTTTTGTGATTATAAGAAATTTGGAACACTAAAATGTCCCCTTTAGTCACAGATACTGGGTAGATCATCTTTAAGATATTTAAAATCTCTACAAAGAGATGACACCAAACTGGATAACTTTTGTATTTGTTCAAGTCAGACAACATTTTGTTTTATATTTTATACTATCAGCTGTCAGCGGAGGCTTTACACAAAAGAAAGATTATGAGTTAGAGGCCGAAAATTAAGCACAGCTGATAAATATTTAGATAAAGGACTAGAAAATAGGCTGTTTTTAATTTTCCCTAAAGGGTTTATAGAGGGGCATCATACCAGAAAGGTTAGGTAAACTATGGCAGAGGAGCAAAGATAATTAATAAAGGACTTAGCACTAGGATGCTGCAAGTTCCAATTGTGAGGTGTACTGAGGTAACTAAGCTTAGAAGGGAAGCTATAGGTAAGAAAAATATCCAAAAATAGGTTAGGAAAGATGTAGACAGAAGTAAGGATATTTAAAATAAGGATAAACAGAATGGAGGAGAGGGTTAAATGTTAACCTAGACACTGCATTCAAATAATTTGTTTTTGTGGTATATAATACATACTCAATCTACCCCCAGACTCTTTTTTATTACATGGTACTGTATCCTTTCTTTTTTTTTTTTTTATAAAAATCATATTTATTCTGTTAATGTGTCTACCATCTTTACTTTCTTGAAGTTTAAAGCAGAACTTGATTAATGTCATCCATCAACTTGGGACAAGATTGGGAAATTATGTGTGTTCTGGGGCCTTTCCTAACACATTATTTGACGAGTTGGCTTCATGTATTTTACTTAGTGTGCCACGTGATTTTGCCAGAGAAAAATATAGTTCAAATTTTGGTATGTAAATGTAATTTAAATGTATCTTTTCTCAAATGATTGTGACCTATTATCTAAATATTTTACCTGTATATTTGGGTCCTTTTGAATTACATTGAAAGTAGTCTTTTTCTAAGACCATGTCTGTGTCTAAATCTCAATCCAGACATGTCTTTGAAGAGTTCTTTCTTCCTCTTGCTTAATATCCAGCACAGCACCATGCTTGACAACTTCTATGGTGACATCATCCCTCTTCTAAAGTTCTAAAAGTCCTTGAAGCCAACTCCAAGAGCTTGGAAAGAATTGGAGATTGAACTGCTTAATAATGAAACAAGGTCATCTCCTACTTCCATAGAAAATGTTTTTATTACTCTGAAAGGAACTTTGGAATTGAGTCAAAAATATGAATGGCAGTCCACTCCCAGTTAGAAGTTGTGTTTAGATTATTAAAAAGACTTGGCTAGTATTAGTGAAATTAGGGTGGGGAATATGCAATGCCATTTCAATTTTAAAATCTATAAGCTTCCATAAGTAAGTCATACATTAATGTTCATTTGCATATATTTTAAGATCCTTAAAGAATATATCACTACAATAATATTTAAAAAGATTTAACCTCAACAATTCTAAAACAGTTAGATGAAGAACATGAAATTGTTTCTACATTCTCAAAGATTTATTTTCAACATTTCCCCTGTACGTATTCCAATTTTTTTGAAAATTATAATAGATCACTGAATAAAATCACAATATGCATTTAGCTATAAGTTTTTAATTGTTCTGCCTTTATCATACTTATCAAATTTGTAGAAAGTGAAGTAAATCATTTATCCTATATCTAAAAAGATTCCAGACATAAGATCAAGATTATTGGGCAGCGGACTATAACTACTTGTAAAATTATTTGTTCTCTTTCCCACTTGTTTCTTTTTTACCCCTTCTGCTTTTAGATAAGTCTTCAAATTTACTCTTGCTTTGAAAAGTACTTTTAGACAAATTCCAAAGTAATTCTCCACTCAAATAATCATTAACAACTGTTTCCCAAGCTAGTCCTTTCTTTACAGACAGCAGGAGCTAATTGTTTTATGAGGCTTTCTCTCAAAAGGAGATTATATCTGCCCTTCAGGCAACTATACTTCTTTCTTTACATTTCAAAATCAAAGGACTTAAGTTTACTTAGAGGCTTTCCATACTATGGGGCTAGTATCCTTCTGATAAGAAAATGTGCTAGTGTCTACTACCAACTTCCTTCACCTACATTAAAAACACAGATAAGAAATATCCCCCCCACACATCAGGAAGCAGGGAAAGAGATAAAGTAGGATTAGTCTGACTCATACAATTTCCCCAGCCATATGTTGTGGACCTCTGTTATGCCCAAACTAGTCTTAAATTCCACTAAATTAGGGCCCTAAAGAGTAAAGGTCATATGAGTTTTTAATTTTCTTCAGAGCATGTCTACAGTAGTGCTTTGCACAAATCAGATGTTCAACATGGCTTGGTTGTCGCTATCACAGCTGGTATGCATTTTTCTGAACCCACAAACTCAGATTCCTTGAGCTGTCTAGTAGTCTGGAAGAGAGTAAAAGAAAAATGGGCAAGTGTTTAACACAAAGCTCAGTATATTCTAAGCATTTCACAAAACATTTGGCTATTTCTGTTATTATTGTTTTATATCATATTTACAATGAACATGAAGTGATTTTATATCTCCATATCCCTAAACTTTTTTTTAATCATCAGGAATCAAGAAACTTGTTAAGGGACCTGGGTCGAAAATGTTGAGTAAAGCAATGCTGGATTCTCTCAATACATTTGTGAAAAGTGCACTGAGATGGGTAGCAAGAAGGAATGGAGAAATTGTGAGGTGGTAGGCTATGGAAACTAAGAACAATTAGTAAGCATGAGAGTCGGAAAATGAATGGCAGAATGGAAAATTGAGTAATTTTCTCTTTTTATGTGAGTGATTATTTCTTATAAATAAGTAGTGAAAATAAAACACAGGGCTAGGGGCTGTGGCTCAATAGTAGAGTGCCTAGTTTGTTCATTGTTCTGGCCTCAATTCTAAGCGGACACAGACAGACAAACAGACACACATATCATCATCATCATCTTGGAAGTTCCTGAGCAGAACTGTGGAGACTGAAGTCCTTGTCTTTTTGGTGGCTTTCTTCTGAGGTGTACTTTCTACTTCTGGAGGTTATAGTCATTCTTTCTCATAAGACATCCTCCAACCTCAAGGGCAGCAAGTGAAAGTTAAATCTTTCTTGTGCTTTTTATTTTTGACTTTCTGTTTTGCTACCAGCCAGAGAAAACCCAGTGGCTTATCATTTAGATAATATCCCCATATTATATTTACAAAATCCCTTTTGAAATGCAAGTTGGCATGCACAATATTACTACCATCTAGAATTCTGTGCAGAGGAGCAATCTTAGTTACATGTGGTGGCATGCACCTGTCACCTCAGCTGCTGGGGGAGAGATAGACAGGGTATATAGAGTTTAAGACTGACCAGAGAAAAGTTAATGAATTTATTTCAAAAACACACTACAAAACAAGTGGGCTAGGGGCATGGTAGCAATTTTACATGTGTGAGGTTCAACCCTTTGTGCCACAAAAGAAAAGGGGAGGATAGAAGTTTTTAAAGACACTAAACCCATTGAGGAGTTATTCCAGCAAGTTTAGCTGAGCCGTTAAGGTTTCCATTCAATAATAGTAATAATTATAATAATGTTCTTGGGCCTGTTAATGGCTGTAACAAACAGAATTGTCACTTTAACTTTATGATTTGGATGATTTTATTATACTTATTTGATAGTTGAATAAATGGAGGTATACAGGGGTCAGGAAAGATATTAAGCTTTACACAGTTCATAGTTTATAGATACAAGATTTAGATCAGACTCCAAATCCCAGGCCCTCAGTCTTCCACACCATCCGACTCCTCCAGCAACTCTTGGAAAACACATAGCAACAGTGAGGAAAATATAATTGTCCTCTTAGTTCTGCTTAAATTGTCTTCATGGTATAAATTTCCACTTGAGTTTACTTTGTGCATTAAGCTTAAATTATATGATGTCTTTCACTAGTTAATTTGGATGAACTATAAGACACTCAATCCTCGTGACTAGAATGTTCTAAGAGGTAGAGAAAAGAAATCAGAAGTTTTTAGTTACCTATCTTGTTTCTGGTCTCAGAGTCATGAGACAGTAGATAAGATTTTCATCTCCAATTTACCTAACTCTGAAGGTCACATGATTAACCTCAGAATACCTGTCATCTTAGGATGGTCAAACTGCTGAGATGCACAAAGATGTAGTAACACTAAGCATGGCGCTGGCATCACATTATGTGTGCCTGAAGCTCTGTTATGCTGATTTCTTGTCCGTGGGGGTTTGTTTTTATTTTGGTCTCTCTTCCCTAATTTTTAGAAGAAGGCTGTTACTTGTATTAGGGAGGATAAGGTGAAATTTAATGGCTTTTGAAAAAAATCTATCTCATAGTAAACACACACACACATCTAAGACTTGTTAGAAAGTTCTGCAAAAACTACTTGACCAGACCATTCTAAATTATCCTGTATGTTATGCTATGTGTAGTTTTTTTTTTTCAAATGATGATACCAGGGAATAGGGACGGGTTAAGCTTTATAGAATAAGAGTGTTTCTCAGTGGGCTAGTTAATTAGGCTAGTTTTAAGGAGAAACTTAATTTTGAATACCTGGAGGGCATATGAAATCAGCAGAAGGCAGAGGGAAAGCTCTGTATGTAGGTCACTTGCAAGGTAGCTTATTCATGGGGCAAATTTGGTAGACCTTCCTATTTGGAAAGAAGAAGATAGTAATTGCCATGCCATGATTCATGTCTGGTGGTAGTGGTTGAAGCAATAAATACAGTGAAAACCACTTGCCTGGTTGTGTGTGTTCACCCAAGCAATTATCCAACCATTCGATAAACATTTGTAGGCCTCAAAAGTGCCAGGTACTATAAAAAAAACACCAAATTAAATCATAAATCTTTTCCCCAGAACTGATAAACTAACAGAGGAAATAAAACATGCAAATGCTTTGAACTCAAAATGGAAAGTTGTATCAGTAATTAAATGAGACAGGAATGAAGTTCTGAAACCCTGTGCAGAGAGACTTTAGGAAAGGAAATGAATGGGAAAGGGCAGAAGGGGAGATGGCAAATTCCAAGAAGGGGAACTAGGGAGAAGTTGTTTAAAATAGCTAAGGAAAGATTGAGGGGATCATGAGATAAGAGAGCAATATGGACCTTCATTAGACAAGTCACAATGGAGTCACAATGGAGGTGAAAAGCCCAGAGGAAAGAGACCTGAGATAGAATTGACAGAAGGTTGATGATAACTAAACCGGTTTTGACATAAGGAGGAAAAAAAAGTTAAAAGTTAACGAGGGTTTTGGCTTTGATGACTTGGGAGTGGGTTCAATTAAATAAACCCCTGACTGGATTGAGTATGCTGTCAGGGGAAGGGATGGGTATTTATTTTGCATGGGCTCTGTATTGTTCTTTGGACAACTGAAATTTATCCAGAATAAAATACGGGCTGGACGCACTGGGGCTGCCTGGAACAAGGCATGAGGAAAGGAATCCCAGGAGAAAAGGAAGTCTGTGGCCTGCCTTCTAGAACAATTCATGTCCACTGCTGTCCTCTGTGTTCTGTGAGCTCTTCAGTTATGAGGCAGTGCCTCAGAGACATAATTACTACCTGGTCTAAGGTTGAAAAGGGCAGCCATTATACTCTTTTTTATGTAATCCCTGTTGTAAACTGAGACTGCTCTGAAAGAATTGGGCCGCAAGTTCATTCTCTGCAGGCATCATGGAAGGAAGGAAGAGCTGGTAAAGATGGAGACACCCTACCTACAGTGCACTGAATCCTCAGAGTTAAGCAGGGCAACTTACTTTGATCCGTTTTGCATGCATTATGGTTCTGCAGAAGACATAAGTTCAAAAGTGGTTTTGATTGCTATGAAGTGGTTGTAAAACCTTTGCCCTGGGAAAAAGTTTAAGGTTCATAAACTAAAAAGCAGAAACAGAGGGTGTGTTCTTTTTCCTAAGAGGAAGTAAAAAAAATTGCTTTATTTGTCCCTCTGTATCTCACAAGGAAAGAGGTGTTAAAATATTATGGTAGCACGTGTACTTTTTAAATTGCAACTATATTTTTAAACAAACCATTTGTTGGTGATGCAACTGCAAAAGAAATCTAAAATTACCACATCTATATTTGATTCATAGAATTGCATGTTATAAACAAAGGAAGAGTCTTTCAGACTGTTTATATTTCATTTGTAGGTTGTGACTTTGTATGTCAGGTTTTATCTTGAGTCACATATATATAATTAATATATAACATAATTATACATGAATATATTATATCTAATTATACATATTAATTCTATATAATTAATATATGATATACCATATATTAATTATAATTATATAATAAATAATTGATATATTATATTGTTATATAATTTACATATTTCTATATATTATATATACATATAGAAAGAATGCTGTGAAAATGAACAAATTTAGCAGTAACACCAAGTGTGATATTAGAATCAAGTGCTGAAAAGCCTTGGGTTTCTTATGCTTCACTAGTGTCAAATAGAAAATTTATTCATACAATATATGAGTGGATAAAGATATCCATAATATATAAGAACTAAAATTTCAATATAATTAAGCATTAAAAGAGTATTATGATATAAAAAGTACTTAGCCTTCGTTTTCAAAATTTAAATCCCTTCAGGACTGGTAGAATATGTCTGACATATCAACACTTGGGAGAGATTTGGGAGAACTGAAAGTTGAGTCCAGACTTGACTCCATAAAAGAACTCTATTTCAAACCAAACAAATAAGAAAGCAAAAAAAATGAATTCCCTGACTGCAGGTACTTTGTTTTTGGAACTCATTGTATTCATACATTTTTCTTATTATCAATCAGTTGAATAAGATGGATTCCTTTTGACATTCCTATAAATTCATACAATGTACCTTGATCAGATTTACCCCTTCCATCACTCTCCCTCATCTCTGTTCTCCTTTCTAGACCCATCCCAACAAGCTTCATTGTTCTATTTTCATGTATGGACTGCAACAATATTTAATCATACTTTTTTTTTTCACCCTTTACATTTTCCCTCTTAGGATGGTGTCAGGAACTCAAGGAAGATTGGAGAGAAGATATTTGATCTGAGTCTTAAAACTTGGAAAAGTTTCTTTCATGACTGTGTATTTCAACAGGGAGTCAAGAACTATAGTGAGTTCCATTCATTTTCACCTTGTTGAAAAGCTGGTAATGCATCAGTTTGATAATAAAAATTTGAGAAAAAAAAGAAAGAAAAGAAAAGAAAAAAGCTGGTAATGGAGGATGCATGTTTTCTGGGGGAAACAATGCAATAGCTTGATCAGTTGCCTCCATGCTGTAATTGGCTACATTGAGACATGAACATTACAGATGGCAGTGAGGGAAGGGTAAGGCAATGCTTGGGTGAACCACATTTCAGGGAAGGAGACAGGAGAAAACCCAAAGACATGACTTCAGAAGTCAGAGAGACAAAATAAGACCCAACTTTCAGTCTACAAACTAGCATGTGCAAAATTTATCACATGAAATCTTTTCCTTTAAGCCAACTGAATTCAAACCCCAAACCCATATTCTACTATAACAATAACTGTTTAGGTCTCAGTTGTTTTTTATGCTTCCACTCTGTGCTAGGCAGACTTTAGATCTTACACACCCTAAAGTCATGAAGACTCCTTCCTGGCTGTAGAATACTAGGTCCTTAGGAGGAAGACATCCATTTGCTAAGTTTATGGCTCCCTCAGGTTGGCCATCTCTGCTGCTTGTTTTGGAGCTCTGTGTCCTTGCAGGAGCTGAGAGCTCTCTAGCTTGGGAGTCTGTCTTTCTAAAGGCACCACACCTACTTTGAAGCCTTTTCTGTTCTGAATGCTGTGAAACTGAGGGCATGACACCTACATTTTGCTGATCTCATAAACTTTTACCTTCTCCAGTCTTTGATAATCAATCCTAGAGTCTCACAGCTTCACCAACGGCCTCACCTCTTCCTTCTCCCTGCCTGGCATAATTCCTTCTTGAGCTTTTATTTTAAACAAAAGAAAGAAAGATCTGTTAACATTTGGTTGCTTCTGCATTGGCTCTGCTCGGATTATTTTTGCAGGCTGGCTGACTGCTAGAAATGAAGGGGGAGAAATTATACAAGCAGAGCATACATAATTTAACTTTCCAGTAAACCCTCATTAACAGCATGGTCCATGGGCTGGACTAGTGGATAAGGGACAGTTTTTAATAGCAAATCAGAGCTAGTGCAGGGTACTAAGTTACCCTGGGCACTTGCAATCTTCACTATGCAGAACATTATCTTGCTTGTAGCCTTTTGCAAGACCTGGTACAAGTTAGGGATATTTCTCTTCTACTTCTTGAAGACAGTCTGCTTTGGTGGTTAAATACATGATGATCTCCAAATCTTCCATTTCTTTCAAATTAGCAGTTCCAGGGATTCTGATTTACGATTTCAGGATCTTCTTCAAAGTTAGTCCATGTGTTTTCCAGATGGCCTATATTTCAAGAGCAAAGCAGATTCTCCATATGTCCAAAGTCAGAAGTGTATATCTCACATCCCTGCAGCCAAGGGCACCTGACTTTTCTACTATAGCTGTTGTCATTATTGACTCTGCATATTATTAATAGAATTTTCCACTCTGTAGCAATTAAGGTTTGAAGGCTTTTTCACTCTATTATCCCATTTGATCCTCAAGAGAATCTTGAAAACTAGGACAAATGTTATTATCTCTGCCCCTTAACTATTGTCTGTATTAGAACTCTTCAAAGCACTAGGATTACTGAAGACTTGTCAATAGAGATTTAAGTTGTTAAAAACCTATTCCAGATCATGAGAATGAGTTAATGTATTTTTTTTCCAGTGTAGGACAAATCATTACACAGTATCTGAGCCACACACTAATCTATTCAGAACACTACAGGAGTTGCCACAGGGTTTTTGAAGGACACTAGTTATACAATCTATTCTGAATCAGATTATATTCTTTAGATGCCAGTTAAAGTCTTCATGGAGAAGTTGTTCTCAATGTAACAAAAAAAGATAATGATAAAGTTTTCTTTGGTTATTTTCTTTCTTTCCTCCATTACTCCCCCCTTTCTTTCCTCTATCATCTTTTCTTCCTTTGTGAATGTAATTCTTCCTTCCTTTGTACCTCCTCCCTTCTTTTTGTATACCTTTCTCTTCAGAAACATAAGAAAAACATTGTCTCTACTCTCAGTGCTTTAAAATATCTACACAGAATTTCTTGAGAACTCATGCATAGATAGGAGATAATTATATAGAGAACACATATTAGAGTTTTGTTTTTATTTGTTAATTGATCACTTATTATACATTAGAGATTATGCTGAATTTTTAAATTTTTATCCTCAAGGTGATGTACAGAGGGCTTACAGTTATATACATAGGGTAGTGAGTACGTTTCTTGTCAAACTTGTTACCTTCTCTCTCACCTTCCCCCCATCCAAGTTGTACAGTTAGTTTACAACATATTGTCTGGTGTCTGTCGTAGGCTTCATGGATGGATCCTCAAGGAGTCCATACATAGGGTTTTAATGTGTGTGTGTTTGTGTATGTGTGTGTGTGTGTGTGTGTGTGTGTGTGTGTGGTGTGAAATACTATGGATAAGAGTATTGTGTTCAATTTCCAGAGTCACTGTAATCATTTACTGCACTGGATAGCTAAAAACAAGAGAGGTATTCCTTCAGAGTGTTTTAGAGGTAGTTAGGAAGTTTCTCTTTCAAAGTGCCTGTGGCCAGGCATCTGACATCAAGGTGTCTATAGAGTTGAATTTTTTGGAGGCTCCAAGAAAGAGATGCATCTATGCTGTGTCCTAGCTCCTAGTGTCTTCCAGCAAACATAGTGTTTTGTTATTTTCAGTCTCCCAATAAACCTTTGACTTGCATATTACTGTACTCAGTGAAGTTAATGGTACTAGTAACTGGAAAAAAAATGACTGAGCCAGAATCTAAAACCAGTTCTTGAGGGATTGATTGCAAAGTCCACAATTTGTCATTCCAGGAGGATGTACTGAAAAAGGATGAATTCCAATTTGGAACTGAAGCACAGAATGTAGAAACAGCACAGGAAGCCACTATCAGAGGTCTCCTCACAAGATTCTTCCCTGGGCATTCTTTTCAAAGTAATTGCCCAGTTTCTACTAAAACATATCTATTAAGGAATTTGTTTTTCTTCAAAGTTCATTCCTTTGTTGAGCCAAATTATGCTTGCTTCTTTTTCTCAATCCCACTTTTTGACTCTGGTTTTCTCATATATTCAGTCTTAATATGGAGTACATAAGCCTTGTTATATGGAGTATATAAGGGTAATTGTTAATTCTATCCAGCTTTAACTCTTAGAAATCCTTCATTTTGCATGATAAATTGCATGTCTATTTACCTGTAGAAAGATTTGATAGTTTCTAAGTACTTGAGGAGAAGCAACATGTCACTTGTTACTAAATCTCTGTAGCAAAGTATTCCCCATTGATCTTTTCCACAAATGACAATAGCAAGTCTTCCTTGGTCTCCTTAGTCATTGCCAGTCACAGGAGCATTTAAATCACAACTTCCTCGTAGGCTTCATGGATGGATCCTCAAGGAGTCAATACATAGGGTTTTAGTGTGTGTGTGTGTGTGTGTGTGTGTGTGTGTGTGTGTGTGTGTGTGTAATTCTATGGATAAGAGTATTGTGTTCAATTCCCAGAGTCACTGTAACCATTTACTGCACTGGATAGCTAAAAACTAGAGAGGTAGTATTTCAGAGTGTTTTAGAGGTGGTTAGGAAGTTACTCTTTCAAAGTGCCTGTGGCCAGGCATCTGACATCAAGGTGTCTATAGAGTTGAATTCTTTGGAGGCTCCAGAAAGCAATGCTTCTATGCTTGTGTCCTAGCTCCTAGTGTCTTCCAGCAAACATGGGTATTTCTTGGCTTGTGGCTGTTAAACAAGAGATTGAATTGAATGGCTTGGCATTTTTAGAGGACATTTACCTCTTTCTCAAAGAGAGTTTCATTTGTTAATCTCCAATTATGGAGAGACTATGCTGAAGTTTATGTATTGTTTAAACAACATTATTGTTTAAACATCATAATCACTTTCAATTAGACATTACTATACAGAATGAAGTTGAATATATAACATTGTAACTAAAAATAACTGAACTAAAATTTAAAATTATCTTACTTTTATGGAACTCAAAGGCATATTTCCTTTCTAAAAAAATTTATTGTCAAGTTGATGTACAGAGCGGTTACATACATAAGGTAGTGAGTACATTTCTTGTCAAACTCGTTACCTCCTCCATCATTTTCCTGCTACCTTCCCTCCATATTCACTTTTAAAGGGTAGCTGCTAATGGTAATTCCAATCAAACTCATTTACAATAACAGCTACTTGGAGTCTACAGTACAGGCAGATAAAACAAAAGGAAAATCATCTTGTAGAGGAAGTCTCTTATTTTCTTCTCTTTTTGTGCAACTCAGATGAACAAAATGATGAACACTACGCTTTTACTCACCAAACAGACTGAAATTGTGAAAAATTCCAGGCTTCTTCATCAGCGATCTATCTCATTTGTTGGGGGAAGGCAGTCTTAGGTAGTGCTGACTTTAGAGTAGATGTGCTCTGGTACCCTGCATTGCTCTGTTTTGCTCAGTTTGAGAAGAACTAAATGCTGCAGTCTCCATTCTAGTTTAAAATATTATTAAGACATCATTTCTTTTGATGGAACTCATATAGCCAACTTTCTCACCATAAGAGCTGAATGTCATCCCACTAGGGCACCTGATTTCCTTTTCTCCAAGAGGCATCTTTTGTTGGAGAGAACAGCATACTAATCTCGCCCAATGAGAATGTGTTCCTCAGCTGGCTGGAAAATAGGAGTTCTGCTGCCTTTGATAACACCAGAACCCATTGGGATAGAGAATGGCTGCAGAAAGGAGTTTCATGTACAATTGCTAATTAAGGGAGGCTGGGCTCAAGATCTGGATCTTGACTTTCAAAACTTATCAAATACCTTAGAATTTCTTTCTCTAGGAGTTGGACTAATCATACAGGAGAACACACTGAAAGCACCAAAACTTGAAGTTTCTGAAGCTGACCCAGTGTTTCAGCCCTATATTGTGTTGTTGCTCCATCCCACTCCAGAAGAATGTGATGGTCAGATGGAGAACAGATCTTCACATGAGCAGAAGAAAGAGAATGGAGTTGTAGTAAGACAAAGACCTAATCACTCTTTTCAAGTCTGCTAGAAGCCAGCGCAGTGAGCTACTTCTATAATTTTTATTTATTGTATTTTAGTTATCCTATGCTATTATTTTATTTGTAGACAATTGCTTAAAATTAATAGCCTGTAACTTCCTTATTCAGCTCCATATTAGCAATACTCAGCATCTGTACCATGTTGGGGGAATAGAAAGAATGCCTATCACGTGCAAGATATGCCCATTCTTGCCTTGATAGAACTCCCAAATAAGATGGATGTAAAATTCCTTAATGTTTATGTCCTTCTGCCAAGGTACGAGTTGTTTGTTTAGATATGTGGCCATGATTCAACAATCTTACGAATTCCATTTAGTCCAAGTATCCGACAGATGAAATAAATATTGTTGTGGACTTGAATGCCAGGATAGAGTTGCCAGATCCTTACCTGGCCTCCTTTCCAAGTGAGGGGATTGCTTCCCCATGGGTTATTCTTCTAATTGGAATGCTCCTGTAGCAATTAATTCCCTTCGCCCCACATTAACAAGTGTATTTCAAAAGACTTTGTTAACATTGCCATTTTAGGATTTCAGACCCCCTACCAATACTAAATGTTTCTCTTACACTGTCTCTCAAGTAATCAGCAAAGAGCCAGGCTGGAAGCATGGCTCAAGAACCTCTTATCTCTAATTAACCAGCCAAATACCGGAAGTGGCTCAGGCTCAAAGTGGTAGAGTGCTAGTCTTGAGAAAAAGAGTTCAGGGACAGTGTCCAGGCCAATGAACAGAAATGTTAACTGGGACAGGCCATTCCAGCAATGAGTAGACTCCAGGGCCCCAGCCAGTCTGGGGAACGAAGGACTGTAGAGAGAAGTAAGTGGAGATGGTGTCACAACCTAAATGGAGCCACTTTGTGCCTGCCTTTTCAAATTAACCAGAGCCAGGAGATCAAGAGAAATATTTGATAAGCTTGCTCATCTAATGTCTCTACCTGTCTACCTTCTAACTAGACAGGAACTTACAATTATATTTCCCGAACCTATCCTCAGAACTTAAAACACTGAATGACTGAACTGCTATAATAGGTATTATGTATATAAAAGTACTCTTATGGTTTGCAAAGTCCCAGGAACTTCTTTTTCCTCTTTTCTTCTTCTTCCTCTGTCTCTCTCTCTCTCTCTGTGTCTCTGTCTCTCTCTCTCTCTTTCCTTTTGAGAGAATTCTTCTTTTGTCTCTTGTCAATTAATTGGCATTCCCACGTTGCCTTATTTTTTTTCTGTTAGATACTTTACACTCCAATTTGGCGAGATTATCAGGATATTAGAAATAATAATCCTGACAATTAGCAAGTTGAAATGGAAAGAAAAAAGAAACTACTTGGTAGCCTAATGATCTTTAAATATTGTTTATTCATCTGATCACTTTGCACATACCTAGATGCAATAGCTTTTCAAGTATAATTTTTCTGTACTTGGCTGTAAAAAAAAATGAGTGCCAATTTAGGAGAATTATTACCTATAGCATGGGTTTGTTGAGTAAAGCTTAGAAATAGAATATCTAATATATATCCAGGAGAAACATACTTGTCCCAGCTAGGGAGTCTGTGAAAATAGACTAAAACTTTGTAAATGCCAGCTTTCTGCTGGAGCACAAAACCATCAGCCATAAGCACTCAACGCTTACGACTTTCAGGTTAAGCTATCTTTCATGTTTTTTCTTCTTGCTTTTCTTCTTTTGTGCCTTCCTGCCTTCATTTCCATTTTTTCTTTAATTTTCTTTCAAAATCGGTAACATTACATTCCCAGATTTTAAAGGAAACATAATTTCATTAATATTTTAAATCTAATTCATTTAAAAAATAGTTGAAAACTATTTCACAGTATACATATATGTGCCATAAAATTTTCAGTCATTTTTGCATTGATGAACATTCATGGTGTTTTTTTTTCTATTGCAGAAAAAGATTTTAATACTTGTACATACATTCTTATATACTATTTCTTCACAGTAAAATTATTTTAGGCATTTTTTGTCTAATTCTAATCTTATTTTTAATTTGATTACCTAGTGCCTATATAGTTCTTTGAAGTTTGTAGAAATGTGTATATTTTACCTAACCAGAAATTCTGAGACAATGCTATGCACATGGATTAAAAACAGACCTGGACAACCCATTTTTTCTCCTATGGGAATTTATGAAGCAAAGAATAGAGATGACAGAAAGAAAATATATAGTAGAAAATATAATGAGCATATCTTCATGGTTCCAGGGGGAGAAAAAGATGACTAGAAGTAAGGTAAGTTAAAATATCTGACTTCTTGGCTGTGATGTAGGTTGCTAGAAAACAATGTCTCCAAGATGCTACAGAAGAATTATGTAGATGTTAGAGTCTTATGCTTAGCCAAACTTTCATTCCAATGTAAGAACAAAAGACGGATATTGTCTGTCCAGGGTTCACTGTGTGGGTCACTGCCTACCCTACTGGAATATAAGGTGGGAAGCAGAAAAGACAGAAGTAAGAAACAGTAAATAAGAACTAGAGTGTCCTCTCTCTTCTTCATGTTCCCTCCAGACCCTAAGGGTTAGATGATTACATTTGAATAAGAAGTAATGTGATTATACCTCCCTATGGTATGGCAACTTAGTACAGAGAGGGCAGGTGGGAAGTTGTAATCATATTGCAGTATCAGAGGTGGTGTCCTCAGTTAAGCAGCCAATAGGGTATAGGTATCTTTGTCAATCCCACAGGAAATAGGATTAGATCTTTACTCTCTCGTGTTGTTAATGTTATACTTTATTTGCTTTAATATTTATTTATTGCCATTAGATGTAATGTTTATATATTCCTACATAAACAAATTACTTTGAAACACAGCGAAAAAAAGCAATGAACTCATTATTTCACAGCTTCTAAGGATCAGTAATTTAGGGAAGACTTCTCTGAGAGTGTCTCTGCTTCAAGCCCTCCATGGTCAGCAAGGACTGGGGTTTCATCTGCACAATCAGGTAGGATCCTTGGATTCCCAGCTTTCTCCTGTTCATGTTGGTAGAATCATTTCTCACAGGCTGTAAGCAGAGTCCTTCCTCAGTTCCTTGCCAGGTGGTCAATTTATTAGGTAGTTTACCAGCATAGCTGAATTTCAACAGAGTAAACAAGTGACAAAGTGAGAAGCGTACGGTCTAGAAGGTTTTTTTTCTCCTAATCATATCTTGAAGCATGTCCCATGCCACATTTCTCATTAGAATCACATTGCTAGACCAGCCCACACTTAAATAGAGGAGATGACACAATATGAGAGTGCTGGAGGCAACAATCTTGTAGAGTCCCTGCTATGCCTGCTATTGTAAGCTGCCATTACCAGAGAAATATAAGCACATGGGAAGAAAAAAGCTGTAAGGCACAGAAAAAGAAAACAAGCCAAAGTGCTTATACAAAAAAGAGAAACAGTTGATCAGAGAAGATAGATATTTAAGATAAGTTTAATATGAGTAAAGGCTGACATTGGTAATAAGAAGTGGGAGATAGACATTGATTTAAAAATCAGTTGAAAATATTGATTCTGAAAAATAGAGCAGTGGAAATAATCTCAACTACTTATAGAATATATGTGTATATTATGTAATGTATATTTATTATATACATATGCAATGTATATACATTATATACATATATGGGCATGTGTATTTTATGTACAAAACATATATTCTATATGTGCATGTGTATTCTATACATAAAGTATATCAGAAGAGATAAAGATTAAATGGATGTACAAGTTCAAGAATTGATAGAATTGTCCAAATTTCCAGAGATGGAATTATAAGATAAAAGCTCAGGATTGGAAATAAAAAACACATATCTGTACCTGCACAATAGGATTCACAGAAGTAGAAATATAGTAACTATTACAGAGAATAAGTATTTGAAGAAAAAAATGATTAAAAGTTCTCAAGAACTCTTACTAAAATTTTGTGTTTTCTTATGCCTACTGCCACCTAAAACTCTAATTACTTAGGTGCTAACATAAACCAAAGAGGATTTTGTTCTTTGCAACTTAATTTTGGTTAACATTATGTTACTTTAGGGAAGAATAACAACAGAATATGTAACTTTAAAATCAGCAGAATAAAAGTTAGCCTAACCAATGGAAGAGAGATAAAGAGAAACAGAAACACAGAATAAGATAGAGGAAATGCAGCAAACTTTTGAAATAACATTTAATATGGTAGACATCAACTGCTGTTATTTAGATATATATATATTCATATTAAGTTAAACATAATGTTTGTATACCTAGTCATCTACAAATCCTCCTTGGAATATACCCCAGAGAAATCATCATATTAGCTGATAAAAAGTATGTATAAGGATGTGAATCACAGTATAGTTTATGGTTTTGCAGACACAGTAACAAAAGGTGGGTACAATTTTAACACTGGGAAGAAAAGAAACAGATTTGCAAAGAGAAACATGGTAATCTTTCAAAGAGACTAGAAGAAGAAAAAAGTAGATATCTACTAAAATGCCTGCATTGATGCAAATTAGAAAAGAAAGTGGATAAAAGTAGTCATCTCGAACTACATTTACGGCAGTCAGAAATAACAAATGAGCAGATCGTGCAGTAACATGTTGTCATGATTATTTATTGCTGAGCAACAGCCCCCCAAATTCAGTGACTTAAAACAGCTACAGTTTTCACACAGTTTTGTAGGTCAGAGATGAGAACAGGGCTTGACTAGGTGATTCTCTTATTGTACGTGACATAAATATAAGTAAGTAACTGGTATCTGGTCATGGATCTACCTCTTGATCAAATAAGTGACTAAAAATACATCCATATTTAATCTACTACACAGAAGTAAGGATTTGACACACAGTATTAAATAAGGGAAATTTGCAATAATATTTTTTGTACAGCCATGTATTTTACAATAGTACATATATCTTAAAGGCCACATGCAAGAAGCATAAGGAAGAAAACTGAAAGTTAAGGAAAAATATGAAAGTTAAGAAACAAAGGGGGCAATAAAATAATATAAAGTTATAAGGCCTTATCTGTATCAAAGATGATATATTCTAGAACTGTTAAATGTCCATATGGAATGGGAGGATAAATAAAGAAAAGATCTGGTAATTCATCATTGAAATCAAGTTAAAGGAAGATATTACTACAAGGTATCCATTTAGAACTCACTAATTCATCTCACTTGAAATTATGTGCTTTTTGTGTATATACTCTACATTTTCTTGGTCCATTCATCCACTTAGGGGCAGCTGGGTCAATTCCATATCTTGGCTATCTTAAACAATACTGCAATCAACATGGTTGTGCGGGTGGCTTTAGTGTTGCCTGGTTTGTGGTCAATTGAATAGATGCCCAGAAGTGGGATTGCTGGACCATAGGGGAGTTCTATGTTTAGACTTCTAAGAAACCTCCATACTGCTTTCCAGAGTGGTTGAACAAGTTCACATTCCCACCAACAGTATACTAGCATTCCCCTTTGGCCACATCCCTGCCACTCTCTGTTATTGTTAGTTTTCTTGATAATGGCCCTTCTAACTGGAGTAAGGTGGAATATCAATGTTTTGATTTGCATATCTTTTATGGCCAGAGATGCCAAACATCTCTTCATGTGTCTATTGGCCATTTTTTTTCTTCCTTGGAAAAGTCTCTCTTACAATGCTTCCTTCCATCAGAAAGCATGGCATTAACCCATTCATAACGAAATGGAAAGACTTAGAAAAAATTATTCTAAGCAAAGTAAGCCAGACCTAAAGAAACATAGACTGCATGGTTTCCCTCATTTATAATAACTAGAATGTGCCTATAAATCTAGAAGTAAACCCAATGGCTAGTATGAGATGAATAAATACAACTGGACATGATTAATTAAACAACAGTATAAACATTCCCACAGTGAGAACAAAGGAGAACATTCTTAGAAGAGGATCCCATGGACTCAATACCTATGTGCATAAGATCACATAAAATGATGCTTATTGAAATGAACTCCACGAAATGGAAACAAGTAGTTTTTTTATTATACTATTTATGGTTCTTTTTTTCTTTTCATTTCTTCTTTCCTTTTTCTTTGTTTTATTCCCTTCTACCACTGTTTTTGGTTTCTGTACCCTTTGTTTTGTAAAAAAGTTTACTTAATTTGGGGAGGGGAAGGGGAGTATAGACATGGTGGGACAAAAGATGAACCAAATTCATCAGTGAAACCCACTAGATATTATGGTGGAAATGAACTATACAACTGGGGAAAGGGAAGTCAGGAGTGGAAAATCTGGAAGAGAATGAGGGAGAAGGTGACACTGTTCAAAAGGAAATGTACTCATTACCTGACTTATGAAACTGTAACTCCTCTGTACATCACATTTACAATAATTTTATTTTAAAAAGAAATATAAAAAAGTATATTTTTAAGTTTATTTACTTAAATTTGTTGAGACATTTTTATTACTTTTGAACAAAATGTACTCTTTTCATATTCATATTTTTCTTTTACAAAACTTCAATTGCTTAGGAGACAGAGGAAGTGTGTGGGATGTGTGTGTGTCTGTGTGTCTGTGTGTGTGACTAGGGTATGTGGGAGCTGAGTGGTATTTATTATTTCTTCATCCTTAATTGTAGAGTGGCATAACAATCTGCAAGGCTTCTTCAGGGTGAGGCTCCATCAAGCTGTTGAATAGCAAAAGAAACCTATTTCTAATTCAATTTTTACATAATGTTTTGGCATTTGGCTACTAGGTTCAACTCTTTGCATTTGTATAGCTCTAAAGATATGGCTATTTCAAAAATAAGTTTTCAGGTACAAATGTCAAACATGAACTAATTTATCAGAGATAGAACCGTTAATCTCTATGGCTTGGATGCCTTTAATATATGAGGAGGAAAACAACATAACAGTAGATAAAGTTGAGCATTTTAAAATATAGACCATCTTTGAATCCTTAAATTAAAAAATTAACATAGCATGTGAATATGTGGACAGAATTTATCCATCAGTAATTTATCAGTTATTTCAGACTCATAAGGACTTAGAATGCATGGGCAGTGAGATTGCTTGCTAAGTTGGGAAAATTAGGTCTATATTAGGAAATTATAAAAGACAAATTAAGGAGGAAATGTGACTTTTTAATTTTTTTATGCTATTGGGGTCTGAACTCAAGGCCTCAGCCTTGCTACCTGGATAGACACTCTCTGAGGCAGTCTACACATTAAGGCTTTTTATTGTGGTGCTAATTTTTTAAATGAAGCCTTGCTTCCTGATTATGACTGGTTCTCCATCTTCCCATTTTTCACTTTCTACTATAGCTGGGATAATAATCTGAGCTTCTTTTCATTGTGATGGCATCTTACGCCTTTTTCTGCCTGGCCTGGAAGTATGATCATCCCAATCTCAGCTTCCCATGTAGCTAGGGGCACAGGTGTGTGCCATCATTCCCAGCAATTGTTTGAGAAGAGGTCCTGAGGACTCTTCTAACCAGCCTGGCCTCAAACCAAAATTCTCCCAATCTCAGCCTCTCCAGTAGCTAAAATTCCAGGTGTGAACCACTAGCACTCAACTGAACAACAGTGTTTTTCCATTTGTGAAATTTGACTCTAATCAGATTAAAGATGGTAATGTAGTCAAATGACATGTCTGTTCTTCACTGGCTGTTTTCAACTTCAGTGCTATCAGAAGTCATACCAGGCACCAATGGCTCAAGCTTGTAATCTAAGCTACTTAGAAAGCTGTGATTGCTATGCCAGACTTAGCAGAGAAATTCATAAGATACCTTCTCAACGAAGAGCTGGACACAGTGGTGCATTACTGTTTCCTTAGCTCCTGGGATGCCTAGTATGAGTGGATTGAGCCCAGGTGCCCCCAGAACAGAAAAGACTCTTCTCTCAACAGAAACTGGGATAGAAGTGTTGCTCAGTGGTTAGAGTACTGTTTAATTAACTGCAAAGACCATAGTTCAAACATCAGTACTCTCCTCCCCCTGCCAAAAGGCTGGCAGAAGTACATTAGTACATAGTAAAAGAGTAAATACAATAACTAAATAATAACTGAAATTTATTTAGCATGAATGTATTTGATAAATAAAAACTATGATACAGAATTTAAATCTCCTAGTCATATCATCCCCAAACTATTGGCATGAAGAGTATGTGCTCTCTTTCTTTTCAGTGGTAACAGTCTCCTCTCAGAAAGATACAGATGTTGCCGAACTTCTTTAAATTTTTCTGTCTACTCAATAACTGCTAATTTTCCTTTAGTTCTAAGATGTGTATCATCATTGTTTCCCTGATAATAATAGTAACACATAAAATGACATTTGATCAAATATTTGAGCAATGCTGCCTATAATAAATGGAGAAATGGTCTAAGTAACAGATGGGGAAAAGAAGATTATTGGCAGACACACACCTAGAGTTCTTCTGGGATGATTTCTCTGGAATTCATACTTAGTTTTACCTTGTCGGTATTACACTAAGAAAGAAGGACCTTCAGAAGTATAGGACGTTATTAATGTTGATAAAATGACTTGTTGTACCATGGGTGGTTGTACCAATTCACTCATCATTTATTTGTTATCAACTCTGATAACCATGGTGCTAACTGCCTTTTAATAACCATTGTCATATGATACCTATAGTAGTTTTGGAAATTGGCTTGGCCTTATAATGGGATAAACTTGGACCCTTTTTTATTGTTGTTGTTGTTTTTGTCAGTTATGGACCTTGAACTCAGGGCCTGGGCACTGTCCCTGAGCTTGCTTTGCTCAAAGCTAATGCTCTGCCACTTTGTGTGACAGCTCCACTGGGTTGTTTTTGTTTTTGCTTTTTGGTGACTAATTGGCCTGGCTGCAAACCATGATACCCAGATCTCAGCCTCCTGAGTAGCTAGGATTACCGGCGTGAGCCACTAGAACCCCACAACCTTGGACATTGTAAGGTACTTATGCTTGATTATAATTTGAAGTCTAGATCAGAAATCAGATCTACCTGAATCCAAATGTACAAGACTCAGTGGTTGCTATGATAGCATTCTCTTATGCAGGTTCCTTTTACTAGTGTCTTTCTTCCTTCCATTCTCCAGTGAACGCTTCACTTCATTACTTAATCATCCTTTTCTTCTTCTAAGATCTATTGCAATTAATGTTAATTTTTTTTAACTCATGCATTTATTATACCCATAAGAGTAAAATTAGAAAATGAAGATTCAAAATATTCAGAACAAAGCAAGACAAACATGCTTGAACCATAATTTTATTACCCAATGACAATCTCTATCAACTTTTCCAACTGAAACAAATTCAGGTTGCTTCCATTTTTTATATATCTTCCAACTTACCATCATCTTTTCATGTCTACTAGTGAGCATACTGACCATTATGTGTTTATTCTAGGTTCTTAAAAGCTGTTAAACTAGTTGAATTTTATAACATATCTCTTAAATGTTTTAAAATGTAGATCTTAGTATAGAATATTTGATCATTATAAAAAACATTCAACAATCACCATAAATATATGAGAGGTGAAAGTCTCTCTTGAAATTTGGAGAACATGTGTCTAATTACTTATTCACTTCTTTCACACTTGTGTTAATTTACATTCCTCTTGAAGATTTATTTATAACAACAGATACTTGAGTAATTTGATAGATTTAGACACATACACACTTTTAAAAATTGTGGTTTTGTATTTGTGCATTATAATTAGGTGGGAAAGCACTACGTATTTTGTATTACAAGTAGAGCTCATGGTTGCAATACATCTTGATTTGGATGTGACCACACCTCATGTGCTCTATGCCCACATATTTCTAGTGCCTAGAACAGTTCTACATATTAAAAACTGTGGTAAAAATAACTAGTTATACAATTTTGTTGGGACTAAACACATATTATAACTCTAATCAAGAAACGTGTACTTGATTGTAATTTGAAGCTCTTTAAAACCAAGAGCAACTGTGATTCTCCTCCATTCTTATAAGTGGGCATGTGTGAACCAGTTGGCGGCTGTTCAAAGTCCAGGCGAAAGCCAAGAGAAACAAAGTTCACTAGTTGGTCTCACCAAGAATTAGTGAATCTTAACTCACCTAGATAACAAACTCATGGTTAATTCTAATGCCAAGGACTTGGTAGATATTTCATTTCTCATTCTTCCAATTGTGTAGATTAGAAAACTTTGGTCTGCTCTGGGGTGCATTTCCACTAGGACAATGGAAATCTTCGGTAGGTGGATTCATTATTGAAATTGCCATTTTTAGTTAGAAAACCGTGGACTGGTGACAGCTGCCTGAAAATCTGAGACTCAAACAGAAAAGAAAACTCCAAAACCAAGATAGAGGACCAGGAATTTTTGTTGGAGGATTGAGAGGAGAGGAACACTCTTTTAGTATTCCTAAGTTTATTACTGGCTACCTATAAAAATCACTTATTCCTGGAACAGCTCAGCATTCATTCAGTTCACCTCTGGATTCGTTGTATAATGTTCAGAAACAAATAGTAATGACTATGCGGCCATCTCCTTTTCTAAGAAATACAATATTAAACACAAATTTCAAACATTAAAAAATAAATCTCTTTTCCAGTAGCAAAAATGGGATACATTTACACATGGGGAAGAATAGTGAGAGTAATATTTAAAAAATTCTCTCCTTAGGAGATACATATTTCCTAGAGAAAAGGAAAAAAATAAATCTATTTAAGAAATAATTTTAATGAGACCACAAAAGCTAGTGTTTTGATATGAAACAAGGAGATGCTGACCGGGACTGAATTAGTGGACTTACTTACTTCTTCATTACCTTGAAATATGGTTTTAAAAATACTAGCTGAGATACAAAATTGGAAGATAACCAAATGAATGATTTACTGCTCCTCTTTCTAAATCCAGCAGTACCTTCAGAGCATTGAGTTTAACATAGTTAAATAAGTTATTAAAATTATGATGTATTAAAATTACATGTCTGATGTAACCCAAAATAGTGAAGCACCAAAATTAATGAGAGGCTTCTCTTCAGGAGAGTTCAGGTATATTTATTTACTACTTATCATGCTTTTAATCTATAACAAAGATATCCCTACTTACTCAGCTCATTAAGGAAAATATGTTTGATTTCTATCCTGTAGACATTAAGAATGTTCTCCCACTTATTTCAGATAATGAAAGAAAATGTCTACTGGCAGAATGCAGACATGGACTTCATTTTAATGTTGGAACCTTTTCCAAATACTAATTATTGTGGATCTCAAAGGAAGAATATCAGAACTCTGCAAAGTCAGAAACAGAAAAACTTGAGAATACCATGCTAAAATAAATTGCAAGGATTCTAAAGGTAAGTGTGAATATTTAGAAATTAGATATAAATTACTCTCCTTTTTAGTTGGCCAGGAAAGTTACATTTACCAATTTTACTCTCTTTTTCTCCTGTGTATTATATGACTGTACAGTATAATGATTTCTGAAACCTGTAAGTTCCTGTATGGCTAGTTTTCTTCAAATATATTACATCAAACTAGAGTAAGTAAAAATTTAAATGGGAATACATGGTAATAGTCATTTCTACATTTGTATTTGGTGAGACCACAGTGCTATAATATATTCAAAGGATAAAGGCTGGCATCACCAGTTGTTAAATAAATGCAATATATATTTCTTTTTAGGAGATTGACAGGAGATTTTCATATTGGATTTCTGGGAAAATCCCCAGTAAAAAGGAATAGCATAATTATTTTCTAAATGTATCTAAACAGGGAGACTTTTCAACATTTAACAGCTGTTTAAGGAAAGTATTTGGGGAAGTGCTACTGTAGAACAGTAATATTTATGTTGGTTATAATTCCAGACCTTTTAGAATTCCCAAATTCATGGAAACCAGAAACTAAAACTAAAGAAACAGATGTTGGGAGTTTAGTTATGCTAGCTAAGCAAGTTGCTCATTAAACCCAATATCACAGCCCATGAGATTCAAATTCATGCTAGATGCTTTTTATTACAAGCTTTTCATTTCTACACAACTTTCAGAACAGCCAGATGGTGATAGTCTTTATTTTCATTATAATTAGCTATAGCATGATGGATATTTTTACATTCACTGCTTAGTAGTTGGAACGGAAAATTATAAATTTATGATTGTCAAAGATCACATATGTATCAAAGTGACAGTATTTGTATGACCTACTTCTGTAATATCTCTGTACCTCAGTTTCTACACTTACAACTTGAGATAATAGCAGTTTTTACCTATAGAGTTCTTAATTCTTTATCATCTGGAAGGAGGTTTAACTTATCTTCAAGTAGATGTACAAAGGGGTTTCAATTCGACATACCAATTTATAAGCACAATTCATCTTGATCAACATCATCTCTTTCACCATTCTCCATCACTCCATCTATCTCAACCTCACTCATCCCCTCAAGTTACCTAGTTCCATTCTCACTTATACGCATTGAATATTATGGCTATATTTGTCCACTAAACAACTGGAATCAAAATCACAATCTGTAAGGCTGGGAATGCAGCTTAGTGGTAGAGTGCTTGCCTAGCATGCGTGAAGCCCTGGGTTCGATTCCTCAGTACTACAAAAACAGAAAAAGCTGGAAGTGATGCTGTGGCTCAAGAGGTAGTGTTAGCCTTGAGCAAAATGAAGCCAGGGACAGTGCTCAGGCCCTGAGTTCAAGCCCCGGGACTGGCAAAGAAAACCAAAACACACACACACACACACACACACACACACACACACACACACACACACACACACACACACACCACAATCTGTGTTGGTATGGCTCAGATTGACTTGGCCTGTTCAGATTGATTTCATTCATTAGATTGTCTCTGTAACAAGATCATGAAAAACAATGCCTTAAATGATTAAAGAGTCTTTCACTCAAATAATGAGAAGTCTCTACGATCTGTGGTGCTGTTCCATGCTAGGTGGATCTACAGGCTGGGTAGACGTCACAGGCTGGGTGGAGCCTGTAGCCCCATTTATGCTACTCAGCCTAGGAATTGCCTTGTGGGACATTGCTTGTCCACTGGACATCATGCTTATGTTCCGAGTAGGAAGCCTGAAATAAACAGCAAGCAAAAGACTCATTCTAGTTGACTCTGCTCCCCCACCCCTGCCTTAGAAGGAATTTTACTGGAAAACCCAACACTGTGCAGGACCACTTATGACTCCATAAGCAGGTCTGAACCTCAATAACATTATTCATATTGATGGAAAGGAAAGCTGGGAAATGTTATCTTCTAGCTAGGCACTTCATCAAAATTTGAACAGGCTCTTTAGTATATTTTATATTTCATATTCAATCAAGTGTTTCCTTAAGCCACCTCTTTATACACTTGGACTGCCCTTCTCCACTTAAGTATTACACAAACTTCTGCTTCCTCAGTATTCATTTCAAGTTACCCATTCCCCAGTGAAATACTTCCATTTCAAGTCTAGAAGATTCAATCTCCTTTGCCTTGTTTCATATTCATAGCACTTTGTTATGGCACTTTCATACACGCTAACTCATAGATTGAGATATTTTGAAGGCCGAGATAGATGGTCTATGTCTGGAGGCCAATGGCAGCAGTTGGCTTACTATAATTCCTTAATAAATGTTTATTGAATGAGTAAATGGACAAATGAATATATAAAATTTGGAATGAACAATAGACTAGATGAATGAAAAGTAGAATACGCATCTGTTGGATAAATATATGGTTTTAATTCCACTATTCTTTTCTATTCATAATTCTATTCATCATTGAGGAAAAGATACATATGGGCTCTTCTGCTTGTGGATTCACAGTCTTTATCTCTATTTCTTCATCCCATAAAAGGATTGGTTCAAAGTAGGTTTATAATAAATACTGAATGAATGAAAAATGGATTAGAAGGAAAAGAGAGCATGCCCAATATTTAGCAGCATGCTTAAAATCCAAGCAGCTTCTTATTAATGTCATTGCCATGAGTGAATAATTTAAGCGTGCAATTGATAAGTAATTAACAGTAACAATAATTATTGCTCAAGTGATGCTATGTTGGAACCTAGTATTTTAAATGTCTTTTAAAATATGGGATAATTGCATTGATCATCCATGTTTAAACATTTGAATTCTAAAACCACAACTACAACATTTGACTGTAGGACTATAAGAAATTATTTTTATAGCTACATACTCCCAGGATCTAATGATGAAAAAACTAGTACCCTCACACAGTAGTATCTTTTTTTTGAGAATTTTTTTCTCTCAGTGAAAGGAGGCATTCTATCTAAATTGTATATTATCTAGATATCTGTATTTTAAGTGTTAAGCTGATAGGTTCAAGGAGCAATATTGCCCATTGTCTCTGAGAAGATAAATTCTAGTGGGATCCAACACATCCCATACAATTTAACCATTCTTTCTCCTTGGAAAGACATGGAAGTTTACATAACACAGTAAATTCAAGTCTAAAGACAGAAAATTAAAAATTTAAATTTCACTCGAAATAGTCCTTGTCAGAAAATCTTTGTGTATGAATCCATAAAGTGTAGAGAAGCAGTCCAATCTGTTTCAAGACAGAAGAGGGCTGGCCTCCTTGTTAAATAATAGTGACAAAGGAGGCTTTTCCTGCAAGAAGAAGAATGTGCTCTCTTATTTAATGCATCTGGGACCACAACCTGAAGACTCCAGTTCTTAGACAGCCCACTGCAAATTCAAGAAAAAGAAAGGTGCACAGAGGGGAAATCCTTACCTTTTTCATTCTCAGCAGATAGCATAAAAAAGAAAGTGGGAATTAGAAGCAGAGAATCAAGATGTCCTATCTTCCTTAAATAGGATGCAAAGAAAAGAACAGGTTCTAGAAGTGAAGGGAAGAGCAAGAGGCAGAGCACTTTTCAATATAACTCACTCTGGAACACTGGAAAGGAACCACCTGGGAGGTGACCTAACCTTACCTCCCAGGTAAATAACTAAATGGCGCTCTCCACTTTGCTGAGTATAGAGTTTCTGAGTTCTTTCTGTTCTATGTATCACAGCCACAGTCCAGGACTGCTGTCACCAGGCAAAAGAAGATGGGGGAAAATAGTGAACCAAGTGTAGGACCAGGCAGAGGCCCAGCTGCTAGCTTGGTTTATTTGTGCTTATAGAGAAGGAGAAGGCAGAGGATATCATGCTCAATAAGTATTCTTCCTTACCACCAGTAAGACACTTGCCTGCCTCCTGGCTTCAGAATCTCCAGGGATCATTAGTGAATGAAAATATCATGGTGTCAAGCAAAAAACACTGTTTATATTTTTGAATTATACTAATAATATCAGTATTGGTTCAAATTAATCAGTAGATGAAGATCTGACATTCTAGCGAGAATTAATTTTGTAGCCTCCAATCTACCATATAGTTCGCCACCCTCCCACACTAAGCATGGAGGTTTATGTAACATATTATATTCAAGTATAAGTACAGAAAAGTATAGAAGTACAGGGAACACCAGATTTAAATTTCACCAGAAATAATCCCTCTCTGAACATTTTTATGTATGAATCCATAATGCATAGAAAAATAAACTTAAGCCCATCTGAGAACAATTCTGTAAATTTGACGACTATAAAGAATGAGAACCCTAATCTACCTCATATTGGAATTTATTTCATTTACTAGTAAAAATACCATTGCTTTAGGTTTTAGAAGCTTATTTATAAGATGAAAACTGGTACTCTTGTAAAAAAAATATTCTTTTCCTTTCTAGACATGCCAAAAGGGAGACTAAAAAGGCATGGACTAGGAAGACAACACTTTGAAGAATTTAAAAAAAAACTACTAATTTTTAAATTTTTAAAAATTTACTTTTACTAATTAATTTTTACACCTCAGCCTTACTGAGCATCAAATCTAGGTGGATCATACATAGTAGGCAAGCAATTTTCCACTGACCCATACTCCAGTCCTTATCACGTATTTGAAAGTATAATTTATGTGAATATATGACAATCATAAAGAATTAACAATCTTGCTAAAGGAATTTAACAACACAAACCTGTAATGATAAAAGCACAAGAAAACATGAACTCAATTGCTTAATAATGTGTCATGGACTAGATGAAAAGTTTTAAAATTCAAAGGATAAAGTTCAAAGGAGAGCTCAACATCAAGGAAGGTCAAAGAGATTATACTGTCATTTCATTAGAAGAAAATTACAGAGGAGGGGGATAGATGAGCGGAAAAGGGAAAGGATAGAAGAATAGTCACAATGTTCATATGTAGAAAAGAAAATAGGAGATTTGATGTGACTGGTGGAGGAAGAGGAGTGTAGGAAGGTGATAATTATGGAAGGGACAACAATAAGATGCCTTATGTAATACAGAAATTAATATGTGTACATAATTATGTGATGCATATGGGCATGTGAAATTGCAGCACAGCCGATGCAATCATTTGAAGACAAAAAGTAAAAACGATCAGATATTACAGAAAAGTGTGGTATTGATGTGGACATTCTAAGCTTATTCAGTGCCATAGTTAAAATATTTGGATATAAGAACAGGCAAATAGATGTGGATTGACTGTACATAAAAATGTTAGAAAGAGGTTAGTGGGGAGAATAAATATAGAGGATTCCATATAGGTTCCTGAGCAGAGATTTTTGGAATCTGGAATCAAGTTTTAGGCACATTTTCCAGTTTCAGGATGAATTGTCTTAGCCAGAAATTGAGGAGGTTGCTATGGAATCAATAGTAGTTGGAGATGAAAGCAATGAACAAGGAAGAGAGGAAATCTGAGAAAATTAAAATAAAGAATTGATACAGCCAAATGACAGAAAGATCAAATAGAATGACTGCATTCTTATATCCCCAGATTTATCCAGTTCCTATCTGTGGTACCAGTATGAATATTGATGTGCTCCTGCATGTGAATGTTTATAGCCAGCTTGAATATACATATGTACATATGCATGTATATGTGTGTATATTTAAATATATATAGGCAGTTGTGAATATGATTCTGATGTTCAATACTCCCAACAAATACAAGGAAGATGGCCATACAGAACTCAAGATGATTAGAGAGAGGTGTGGCAGTTGAGTTGAGATGAAAGACAAACAGATGCACATTCTGGAGAGTGTTTTTGCTGTCATTTGTATTCTTCCTTTGTCAGAGCCATTTTACCAAGGTCCAGATTTTGGTTTTTGGGTGTGAGGTGATGACAAAAACAAGGGCATTGATGACTTCCAGCCACACCAGCTGCAAGTTGATTGCCATGAAAGCTGAGGAGACACAGAAGAAGACTACAACTCACAGAATGTTTTCAATAAGCCTTTGACTAGGAGTCCCATGCTTTACTCCACCTCAGACTGCAGCCCATTTTCCATTACACTTTAAAAACATTTGACTATTTCTCCACTAATTTAGTCACTGCCTGATATTAGTGCTGCATGCTCCCCTCTTTGCCCTCATGTCTATTACCACAAGCTCACCCCCATCTTCTGTCCCATCTCCTAAAAGCCTTTCCCCAGGCTTCCCCATTGACCACTTTCTACTAATGTCCTAATGACAATTTCCACACGAAGCATTTCTGATAGGATCATTACTCAGGCACTATAGAACCAATGGATTTACAGCAAGTATTTATGGCAAATGTGATTCCTACTCAGTCACACATTTGCATTATGTCATCTCTCTCTGGTGTTATTTGTTTGATGGCACTTTAATTACTCTATAACCTAATTCTTCATAGTTAATCTTCTTTAGGTTATTTGTCATCTGAACTATGGAGCTGCCATATCTCCCAGTAAGGCTTATAGCACTTTACTTAGTAATATTCCACATTTCTCAAAAACAAAGGAAAACATCTCAGTGTTCCACATTGGAAGGGAATTAAAATCACAATACATTATTATTGCATTTTCAGTATATTATTTTATTCTGTAAGCTATGCCAATGATATCCCTGTGTTGTTTCGACATTGCACACAAAATAGGAATTACTTCTCTTGTGTGGAAGTTGTTTTTACTAAATAAAATAATAGTAATAATAATATACTTAAAAATCAGTGTATTTGTGTATTTGAGCTGGGGCTTGAACTCAAGGCCTGGGAGCGGTCCCTGAACTTTTTTGCTCAAAGCTTGTGCTTTATCACTTGAGCCACAGCTCCTCTTCTAGCTTTTTGTTGGTTAATTGGAAATAAGGGTCTTACAGACCTTTTGGCATGGCTAGTTCTAAACCACTACTTTCAGATCTCAGCCTCCTAAGTAGGATTACAGGCTAAGATAACATTGAAGGAAATAGAAAACAGATTCTAAATTTAGAGCTTCTATGTCACCAAATTAATAAAGCTATGAATAGATTTACATTTCCAAGGTGGCAATAGCAGTGAGTCAGGATGGATGTCTTTCATGTTATATGTGCATATATCAGTGGAATTTAATTGCTTTCTCATTGGATGAAGGAAAGATATTGTCTCTGTCCCAAGTCTGCCACTGCAGTAAGTGAATTTATTCCTAGCAGTCTGGTATGCTATTACATAGAATGCCATGTCTCCTAACACAGGAGGTGTGAAGAAAAAGAATTTCTTCCAATTTTGTACAGTAGCTGTACTTTCAACTGTGTGCTTATGATGAGTTGAAGAACAGAATTTGGACCATGAAATGATTTCAATGTATTTATTAGGATAAAATTCCATTGAATTTTCAAAGGTATCTCTCAGTTCCTGAATGTAGGAGTTTCTTATATCATTTGTTAGTATAGATTTTATTGTGGAAGACAACCAGCATAGATTGATCATGAAGCTAACCTTCATTAGCTTCACCAGTAATGGCCATAAAGTTAGGAGTAGTCAACTGAACATCCCTCCATCTCTACCTCTAGAAACTTGAGTCAAGTTCTTGTAATTTTAATTTGTACTTAGTCTGTACATTAAAAAAAAACTATGTTACATAGGTAGACATCTATGCTTAAAATTCATATAGTGGCATGGGAAAATATTTTTACTGTAAGAATGCATCTCTGATGTCTTTAGGGGAAATTGAAGACTATTTTATTGACTAGGATCAAACAATCTCTAATTACTACCCAAAGGCACAAATGAAAATTGCAGCAAGTAGAGGCGGCATTGGGTTGTATCACATACACAGGGAGTGTTTTGGTATATGCCCAGGCATTTACTTGACAAAAGCTCCACAAGGAAATGCCTGGAAATATACCAGAAGAGTTTTTGTTTTGTTTTGTTTTTCCAAAAATTCCATCTTACCAGGGCATCACATGGAAAGGTCTTCGTTGACCTTTGCTATTATCTCTGACTTTGTTTCTATCACACGTTAGCTTTTCAACAAGCCTCAAATAACTAGAAAGCCGAGCTAGAGGTTTCCAATTAATTGAAATGCATAGTCTGGTTTTTCTTTCCAACTTGTTATGAAATATAAAATCAATTGATCCTTAATCTTCCTTGCATGTTTCTTGTTACTGTATCTTGAATGAACAGGGATCTGTTTAGCATGACCGCTTTGTGGTGCTAGAGATCAAACTACGGACCTCATATGTTCTAGGCCAAGTGCGTTATCACTGACTATATCCCCAGCCCACTTCTGGCATGATTCTCATGGTGTTAATGTTTCATTCTCCTGCGTAGAAGCCTCACGATGTAAAAGGAACAGTCTTACTATAGGACAGAATGGATTTCCTTCAGGCTGTGTCTTAAACTTGCATTTCCTGTGACTCTCCACTTGCCTGAAAAAATTACCTTCAATTCTCCACACTGTGCCACAAGTCTTTCATATCCCTGTGATTTTTGCTCATGGAGCCAGTGAATTTTCAGACCACAAATTTTACTATTTTATTTTCCTGGCTTTTAAAAACCCTTAAATAGCTTTATTGGCATTGCATATAAAGCCTTCTATGACCTGGACATGTCTAGCTCTACAACTCTACCTTAGTTCACTTCCCTTGTCTGTAGGTCAGTAGTTCACTCTCCTATCCTTCCAGTTTAGCTTAAATTTGGCTTCCTGAGTCAGTTTATGTTTTCTCTTTTCCATCCTCCCAAAGTTAAATCATCTTCTCCTCCTCCCCCCTCCTCCTCCATCCCCCCTCCTCCTCCTCCTCCATCCCCCCTCCTCCTCCTCCTCCATCCCTCCTCCTCCTCCTCCATCCCTCCTCCTCCTCCTCCATCCCTCCTCCTCCTCCTCCATCCCTCCTCCTCCTCCTCCTCCTCCTCCTCCTCCTCCTCCTCCTCCTCCTCCTCCCACCTCCCTCCTCCTCCTTTTTGTTTTTTGGTGTTTTGTTTTTTGGTGTTTTTTTTTGTAAATTGTGGGTCTTGACCACTCAGGACCTGGGCATTGTCCCTAAGCATCTTTGGGTCAAGGCTAGCCCTCTTCCACTGTTTAGCCACAGTACCACTTTGAGTTTCTGAGTAGGGAGATAAGACTTTCTGGAGATGTTTCTGCCTCAGATCTCAGCCCTCTGTCTAGCTAGGATTATAGGCTTGAGCCATGGGCACCCAGCTTAAATCTTCTTATCAAACATTTTTTTGTACTTTTGTTTTTGTGGAAGTACTATGGCTGGAACTCTGGGTCTTTACAGTCCCTTTTTTTTCAAGGCTAGTGCTCTACTACTTGAATCAAACCTCTACTTCCAGGTTTTGGGTGATTAATTGGATATAAGAGTCTCAGGGACTTTCCTGACTAGGCTGGCTTTGAAATATGATACTCAGATCTCCCCCTTTTCTTAACTAAGATTATAGGTATGAGCCACCAGTGCCTAACTAGTCAATATATAAATAAGTGAAAATGAAAACACACCTCTCGTTCTTGAGGTAATAGAGAATAAGCATGTTTATCTAGACCAGTTTGTATTGCCTGCAGTTTGCTCTCCTTGTACAGTGCAATGTAAGGACTCATTCACTTATATTGTTTTTGTCCTGATCACAGTGACTAACTAATAAACAATAAAGTCATTCTTATTTTCTTGCCAAAAAACCTAATTTTTTGGCAATTAACAGTATATCAGTAACTTTGTGACAGTAATGTAGACTACCCCAAGTAGCTTCAAATTATGGATTTTCATGTCTGCTATATATATAGTATAAGTAAAGTAATTTTAGAGATTTGAACTACATCCTGAGTATTGGTAATTTTTCCCAAATGGACATCTGCTTGGCACCTAGAGATACCAAGGTCCTACTTTACATGTTAACATGTTTTTCCCAAATGCCTGCAAGAATGTTTACAAGTGCTCCTAGAAAGCTGTGGTTCCTCTAGAGTTAGAGACTGCATTTCTTCCCCTTGAACATGAGCAGGCCTTTATGTCTGCTTCAACCAATAGAGCCTGAGGGAAATGGTGCTTTGTACTTTCTGAGGCAAGTCATAAAAAATAACTGGGCTTTCAGCTGGTTCTGCCTTGGAATGCTTGACCTTGACATCTGCCTGTGAGGAAGTCCAAGCCACATGGAGAAACTCACATCAAGAGGAAGTAAGGCTCCTGGGCTTGACCCCTGGCCAGCAATAATTTCCCAGCATGTGAGTGACCCATCTTGAAAGCAGATTTTTTGAATCTCAAATGAATTTACATGGGGTGAAGCAGAGACCTGTACAAACTGGAGACTCATTAGTGAGATAAATGGTGTGTTTGGATTTATGTCATTAAGTTTTAGAAGTAACTGGAGCATATCTGAATTGCACAATGTATATAAAGTACTTCCAATAGTATATACCACAACATATGTTTAATTAAATGTGGCTATTGTCATAGAAAAACTAAAAACAGTGTTAGAACTATAGATCTGGGAATTGGATTTCTTGGGTTTAGGTCCTACCTCTGCTACTTTTTAGCTAGGTAGTAAAACACTTTACATAACCTCCACATTACTCATTTTAAAAAGAGATAATTGTACCCACTTCATAGGATGATTGTCAGAATTACAGATATTACAGTTTCCCACATGAACCAGGATTCTCTTCATGAGCAAGCCTTTGTAGTGGATGTGTTTCTGCATCTCACTACTCCTTCATTAGGTCTTTGGTTAGTCAGTTCATATTTTGGAAAACTTTTAACCTCCAGCATTCAAATATTTCTCTTAAGTGTTCCTTCAACTTGTGTGCTGGCCTATTGCTGATACATGAATCTAGTACAACTGTACAACAGAACTCATCTGTTGATACCTCTGTATATGTCCAGGCCACATCCCATGCCCTGCCACTGATGTGAATCAATAGATCAGTTGCTGTAATTCAAATTTTCTCTGTCTGTCTTTGTCTCTCTGTCTCACTTTCTCATTGTCTCTCTGTCTCTGTCTCTTCTGTCTCACTTTCTCATTGTCTCTCTGTCTCTTCTGTCTCACTTTCTCATTGTCTCTCTGTCTCTTCTGTCTCACTTTCTCATTGTCTCTCTGTCTCTTCTGTCTCACTTTCTCATTGTCTCTCTGTCTCTCTCTTCTGTCTCTGTCTCTGTCTCTCTCTGTCTCTCTCTCTCTCACTTCTGTGTGTCTCTCTGCCTCTCTCACATACCTGAAGAGGACCTAAACCAGTGGTAATTGTGACTAAACAGTAACAGTAGACCAAAATCCTAGGAAAGACCAAGTTTAACATTCACTTATAAGAAGTAGACATGAGTCCTTGACAGACAACCATAAACAATATGCTGCTACTTCTTCTCTAGACTCTTTCCTCAAGGTGAGGTCACTAAGAGATTTGACAGATTCTTCATAGAAATGGGTTTATAGAGAACGGGTCTCAGAATTTCAATGAAAATTGCCAGCGGGGTCTAAATCTCTGCAATAGACATAGTTAAAGCTGTAATTTTTCATTTTACTAACATATGAGAGAGGACAGAATTTTTAAAAACGCTTCTCCCATATGGAGAGAGACAGAGAGACAGAGAGACAGAGAGAGAGAGAGCATTCCTTTTAAGGTTACAATACTTTTTTATTTCTTACATTGTAATGACTTCTTACATTGTAAGTCTTACATTCTTAATTTCTCACATTGTAATGTTGTGGCGAACTTGTCCAATGCCACTAAAAATAGAAAGAAAGAAATTGACACTGCAACATTCAAGGCATCAGAAAGTGTGAATAAACTGCTCAGAACAGTTCCGATGAAGATCAGAAAATGGTCCTCAATGTAATAGAAGTTCAGAATTAGCTAGTGGTGCTTGTAGGATCTTTATAAGTAACACAGCCCACTGGTTTGTTAAAAAATATCTGTTTTCTCACATTTAAATGCAAATTGTTCTTGATTTTATTGCATTAAAAAACACCTATAAGTCATGAGGGAAAGTAGTACAAAAGTGGCAATGTGACTATTAAATATCAGCATAGTACACAGTGTGATCAACATTTGTTCTTAGCTTCCATGGCAATGACTCCATTCATATTCATCCATTTGTTCACTCTGGAAATACTGATTGGGGAATCACCTTGAGTAAGTCAAAAGAAAAAACACACTGCCCTCTTACTAAGGGAAGCATAACAATAGATCTAGCTGAGGAAATAATGCTAATCGAGTTGGTATCATGAGTACTTTTTATGTATTGGCCATTAAAAGTTCCAAATACTTTATTCTATTAGCTATGGTAATCTTCACAGACAACCTATGAGATAGGTACTATATTATATAAGCAAGGAAATTAATGAGTAGAGAAGTCAATTTACATGTAAAAGTTCTTTAAAAATATCTTTGCTGCCAGGTATTTGGGGTGGTAGGTAGTTAAGGCATGTGATTGGCTCAAAGAATAATATCTTTCTGGGGGAAGGGCTTCTTCAGGAAAATCCCTAAAGACACTGGAGGAGAGCAGAGGTCAGCGCTCCTTTTCCTTACACCACCAAGTAGTAAGGACTTGAATGTTACATGGTTTCTGTCCAAATTCAGTGCAGTCCTTGTGGTAGAAAATAATCTAGTAGCAACACATATACATAGCTGCCTGGCTGTGTCTTTATATACGTCACATAACGATCACTGATATTTTCACTTGACATTTTCACATCACACAAATATTATTATCCTTGTATCTCATCCTAATTTCTAAAGATATGAAAACTAGTTTTAGCTCATAAAGCATCCATCAAAAGGCAGTGGATTGCATTTGGATTGTGACTACAGTTGATAGAGAATACAAATCATGAATTCCATTAAAAAGATAATGGCTCCTAGGGAGAGAAAGTCATCTTAAGTGAAAGAAATTGTTGACATAGACGTAAGTAGGTGAGCACACAGGACTCCTTTGAAGACAAATAAACGAAATCACTGGCATTTTGGATGACAGGACAAAGTCACAGGGTAGGAAATGAAGGGTCCTATCCCCCATGCTGGGAGTGTGACCTCTACTATGGGCACTGGGGAAAGAGTGTGAAATCTGGGGCTTGATGAAGTTTACATTTCCCTAAGGTCTCTCTAACAGCAACATGAGAAATTGACAGTGGTTCAAGAGAAAAGGAAAGCAAACACACAATATCAGTAGTGTGTGAAGACCACACAGATGCCAGATTAACTGTGAATTCCATGGGTTTTTGTGTTCTTCATATACCCTGTGTCTTTTCCTGATTTAGGATTCTTACAAAAGGTACTCCTGTCTTTGGAGGGTTTTTCTTCTCTTCAATTAGTTAATCTCTTTTATATTATTAGCTTCAGTTTTATTGTCATTTCCCCAGCAGAGCCTGCATTGACCTCTCTGATGAGAATTCACAGCTCTGCAGTGAACAGTAAGATGTGATCACACCATGGGCTTTCCAGTAGTACCTACCTCAGAGTAGATGCTCAAGTAATATAGCAGTGGACATTAGGTAGAAAGCAAGGGTATTTACTAGGAAGAAACTGACTTGGATATTGTGATAGAATGGTTGTGCTGAGGGATAGGATGAGTTGAGGAAAATTCCTGGACAAGAGTGATGAAAGGGTTGATGAGTCAACGATAGAGATCTGAGGCAGATCTGAGGCAGCTGTGGAAATGTAAATTTTGAGGGCTCCATGATGTGGTTTGGTCTTCATGGTGGATACTTTATCTGCTGTCATTGGGTAAGTGAGTATAACCACCCAGTAACTGCAGTAACCTAACCATCTAGTGCCAACATAATCCTAATTCTTGTTTTAAACTCTTCCTCTCCAACATATAGTAAGTGTGCTAGCTCCTTTCCAAATACATTGCTTGCGTTCTTACAATTTCTCCCGCTTCAGATAGAAGTAGAAAGCAATTGAAAAGTCATATTTTCTCTCTTCAATTAATCCAAAGCACTCTTGGATTAATTTCACTTTTTAAAAAAATTTCTGATTCTCAACATAAGTTTTTCCTGATCAGATCAGCATCACATTTCCCTCCTAATTGTCGCGATTCTCTTCCCTGTCTTCACCTATTTTTCATCCTCTGTCTTGAGTTTCCTTATTTGGCTTTATGATGCATCAATGTTGTGAGTATTAAGGAAAATCAAGAGAATGACAAAATAACAGTACACATTGGAAATTCATGGTGGAATGGGGCTGATACTGTGCTGCCAACTTTTCTCACATGAACTCCATGAAATGTACAAAGATTGAGAGTAGCCTTTGCTTCTATTTACCTGTTCTGGTATGTATATTTTGTTTTACTACTGACTCCCCGAACAAGCCCTGAAAATTGTGACTGACTGAATTTGGCCATTTCCAAAATGGGTATGTTATTCCCACAATCACTTCAACAAAAAGTATTTCAAAGAGATCGGAAAGCATATCCACTTTTCTGTCAGAGAATGGGTCTACCTACTTTCTAACATTGTAAAAATGTGATCGCTCTTCGATGGCATGCAAAAACACTGGTGCTGCCCCCCACATGAGGTGGTACCTGAATGAGATTATTTGCATTTAGTCCCTTCCGTGGTGAGTGTTGGTTTTCATTTGGCATGCTGCCTATGCTCACTGGAGTTCTTCCCTATCACATCCAAGCCAAAAGACAACCGAGCTTAAATCCCTGTCTTTAATTGGAAGCCTAAACCTCTCGGGACTTTTTTTGTTACTCTGAGCAGAGCTGAATTACAGAAATGGAAGAAAACTGATCTTACTGCACATATCGGCTACACACCTTTGGTTTTACTGGAGAGCCCTTCAAATCCAGCCACAGGATGTCAATGAACTGAGCATCCAGGGCTTAGGCCACCTGAACATATCTGATATCTTTCTTTGTCCTGTTTGCACATTTCCTTACAAATAAGCTACTTTTAAGTCCTTTTACTATACAATGAGTTCGTGTAAGGACAGACATTCCATAGTCAACACTATACCTTTCGCAGACTTTAAAGGTTAGATATGCTTACATTCATCACAGAACTAATGATATCAAATGTTCTTAGGTTGATTTGTATTTATATAATCCCTGTTATTAGAACTCAAATGCTTAAATCAATCTTTTGGGATTTTTTTCAGAGCTACAATACTCATGATCAGCCGCACTACTTTGAGACACAGAGAATCTTTAGTCACATTTTAAGTGTGGACTGCGTGTTTCATACGATTGTTTAAAACTCCTGGGTACTTCAATAGCTTAGGTAAGCTCAATTTTTCCTGTCCTTATTTTATTTCCTTTCTCAACTCAACTCACATGTTTAAACTGACAATAGTTGCTTTCTTTTTTTTTTTTAATTAAGAATAGTTTCTAGCCATTTCTTTCCCAGCATGATGTTATGTGTGTATAGCTCTACTCAAACACACCTTTCTGGTTTCAGGTATAAAAGAGTATGGCTAAGAAAGTTTGAATTGAGGGAACTTAAAAGGTTGATGTGAAATTAAAAAGAAACGGGCTTGCCAGAGAGTTCTCCAGGAGAATCTCTGATGATAACACTAGAAATAAAGCTATAGCCAGCTATTAACTACTGTGTATGTGTGTGCATGCGTGTGTGTGCATGCACATGCACATGTGCACGCTGGTACTGGGATTTGAACTCAAGGCCCCAGGCTCTTACGTGGTGTTTTCACTAAAGTCTGGTGCTCTACCACTTGAGCCACCCCTTCACTTCTAACCGCTGTTGTATTTTTTGTGACTGCTGTCTGCTGATGGCCAAGTCAGTCCAAGGAAATTTCACCACCTTGTCCCAGTTGTTTGAGTATCTGAGAACAATGTCATTATGAGAACTTTTGTTGCTTACTTTGAGCTAAAACATGAAGAAGAATCCTGGAAACATGAAATCAGAAAATCTAAAGCTAACACAGAATTTAAAGCATTTGCTCATAACAAGTTGTTTTTTTTTAATACTTGGAACCTAGAGTAAAGCTGGAAGAATAATATCACTTTAAATTCCTTCTGATACTTTCCTTTCTCTGTCATACTGTGCAGAACCCAGTCCTCACCTCATCTTGGCAGAGAGGTTAGCTCCTACTGACTGGAATCTTGGGTTCAAGGTAAGGATCAAGTGGTACAGGGCTTGCCTAATAAGTTCAGGACCCTGTTATCAAATCCCAGAACTGCCAAAAATAAATAAATAACAAAGCCAGTTAAGAGAGGAAAGAGAAAAAAATGTAGTAAGATAATGAACTTTATTAAGAGTATCAGCCAAGTCAAATAGGGACATTCTGCCCAGAGACCCAGCATGGCCATTTTGCCCCTGAATAGTCTGTGAAAGTACCATTACCAGGTAAGTTTTTTATCTTCCATAGGCACTGACAAAAATGCAGATTTCTTTGAACCCTATAAGAAAGTCAGGCCTAGAAGTAAATATTAGAAAACACAAAGAGTTGTTAGCACATTAGCAACTGAATAGATGTCTGGAAGTTGGGCATGTATACCTGTCAATATCAATAACCATTGCTAAGTAAATAAGTACTGCATGGAAAAGAGAATCAAAACAACCTCGAGGTATTGTATGAAAATACACATAATGTTAAAAGCAAGCCTGACCTCCATATTTGCACACTCATAATAAGCACATGCAGGGTCACAATTCTAGATACACTAGAAATCAATAAGGAAAATATGTGAATCAAAAAAGTGCTAAAAGTACTTCAGCTAAAGTGCTGTGAGACCCAAATTAACTCTGACAGTAAGGCATGAAGCAAGAACTAGGTATATCAGACAGACAAGACAAAAAGCTTACAAGTTAAAACAAAGGACATGTGCCAAGATAAGGAAGGCAACTGGGTTTGCTTTTCCAGTAGAATAATAATTTGAATAAATTTCTTCGGCTAGGGAACAATGTGAAAGAGTATAGGTAAGACTAAAAAATCTAGGTAGCTTTTTTCTTTTCTTTTCTTTCTTTTTTTTTTTTTTTTTTTTTTTGCCAGTCCTGGGCTTGGGGCTCAGGGCCTGAGCACTGTCCCTGGCTTCTTTTTGCTCAAGGCTACCACTCTACCACTCAAGCCATAGTGCCACTTCTGGCTTTTTCTATGTGGTGCTGAGGAATCCAACTCAGGGTTTCATGCATAATAAGCAAGCACTCTACTGCTAAGCCACATTCCCAGCCCCTCTAGGTAGCTTTTAAGGTTATTTGGATAGCATGTGTTCATAGTTTTGTCAAGAATGCAATAGACAGGCTGGGGATATAGCCTAGTGGCAAGAGTGCCTGCCTCGGATACACGAGGCCCTAGGTTTGATTCCCCAGCACCACATATACAGAAAACGGCCAGAAGCGGTGCTGTGGCTCAAGTGGCAGAGTGCTAGCCTTGAGCGGGAAGAAGCCAGGGACAGTGCTCAGGCCCTGAGTCCAAGGCCCAGGACTGGCCAAAAAAAAAAAAAAAAAAGAATGCAATAGACACACAGTTACAATTAAGATAATGATGGTGCTAATACATAATTTTCGTTGTGTATTCAACTGGCTTGCAGGCGCAGTGCTACAAACTTTACTTGGATTTTCTTTGGCTCCTATGTTTAATCAAGTGTTAAGAAAATATATTTTGCAAAACAAAAGGAAATTTATTGTGAAGAGTAGTACTATTTCATCTTTTGGAAATCTCTTTCATATCTGGCATAAATAATGTCTGGTTCTAATATGTTCATTAGTGTTAAAATATATGCCATTTTCATTGAATCTTATCTAATTGTCTTGCACCATAATCTTTGTTGGATGACAGAAAATACAAAGATGAACAAAATATGTGATCTTCACTTTTATATCTACTGAAACATAATCCATCAACCAGATTCACACCAATAACTTCTTACTGTCCCTTGCAATAGCAAGGATCAAGGAAAATAAGATAATGAGGTGAAAGTACTCAATCAGAGAAAGTTGGTTAGCATGACAAATTGGAAATTGAGTGCTTTGCAGATACAACTTCAATAAAATCATCAGAAATAAAGGAGAATCATATGTTCATATCTTAATTTAACATGTTCACTTTTAAAAATAAAATTCATTATTAGTAAACCCACATTAAATCTATCAGCTCACAGATGGGAACTTTGGATTCAAAGCAGATTCTTGTCTCTCTATCAGCTAGCAATTATACACTTTGAAAACCTATTCTGAAACTATGATGTGTCAAAGATTTGCAGTTTTTAAAACAAAATTGTCAGGCTGAAAAATTTATAGACTTATCTAGTTTTTTAAAAAATTATTGTCTCTGGATTTTATGTCACAAAATGTAGCCTAGAAATTTTCTCATTTTAATTGTTGTACTCATGAAAGAAAATTGAAAATATCATATATTTTTATCTTCTTAAAATTATCTGAGTCTTTCAACTGGGCATAACTTCATTAATATGTTCTATTTGAGGTGCTCAAATCTCTACTTTCTGAGTAGCAATACTGACAATTAAAAAAAAATAGTATGGGCTGGAAATATGGCCTAGTGGTAGAGTGCTTGCCTCACATACAGGAAGCCTTGGGTTCAATTCCTCAACACCACATATATAGAAAAATCCAGAAATGGTGCTTTGGCTCAAGTGGTAGAGTGCTAGCCTTGAGCAAAAGGAAGCCAGGGATAGCACTCAGGCCCTGAGTTCAATCCCCAGGACTGGCAAAATAAGTAAATAAATTTAAAAATAGTATGATAGGATTCTAGAAATGTCTAGTCAGCTCTCGTAGGTTCTGAACCAGGTTCCAGAGATAAATGAGAGGCAATGTAATGATAAACTGCCAAATTCAATGCAACTACGACTTAAAATGAGCCTCTGCTCAGTCAAATCTAGACATAGAAGCTATCTGTGGATCTTCATAGAATCACCATAGGAAGAACCTAGTCAGACTCTGTAGAACAACATGAAAAGCACAATGAAAAGATAGACAGAGTCTGTCTTCTCACCCAGTTTTCCAGGAAGAATTTATTGAAAAAACAGGGGGAGAAACTTAGGAGAAATCATTTGCTTTCTCACAATAGTGTGAAACAACATTGGGGTCTAGGGCTTGACAGAAAGCTCCTCTTAAGTTCTCCTTGTTTGTCTTCACTGTGACTAACACTGTCAGAAGCAAAAGTACAATGGAAGCTTTCTAAAGAACCCCATTGTCTTCCCTTCCTTAAATTCAACTAACTCAGTTACTCGGTCCAGTTAGAAAATTGACAATATATGAACTCCTAGTATTTCACAAAACCGATCATAAAGATGATTTACTTTTAGAAATAATATGGAGTTCAGTGTGATAATAAGTTATAAATGTCTTTGGAGGTATACATTTCCTCATTTCCTGATGTAGTTTCTAAACCAATATGGCCTCTGATGAGTGACCTGACATCATGTATCAATCAATTTGTACAGTAAAAGGGAGAGTGGTTAAAGTAATATTAGCTCTAAATCTAATCCACAGAGAGAGTGCATATTTGAGAAATATTCAAATAAATCATTATTCAAATGAATATTTGGTGATCTCTTACTGATTACAACGTTATTGGATGCTAGGCACAATGGATTGCATATGTAATCCCAGCTATACAATAGGCATAGATTGGAGGATCTCAAATTGAGGCCATTATGAGGGGGGGGAGGGAGGAAGGAATTCTGAAACCCTATCTGAAAAATAACCTTATAAAAGACAAATTAGGCTGGAGGAATAGCTCAAGTAGTAGAATACATGCATAGAAAGCGCACAGCCCCGAGTTCAAACTCCACCATTACAAAGAAATTTAAAGAAAACTATCAAAAGCGAGCAAACATTTTGTTTCCCATAGAGTAAAATAAACTTTACTCAGTTTCTCAAAGTTTTTAGTAAACTTCCTAGGGAGAATATTTCTTAAGTATTTTCTTAAATATCTGTGTATTTCTATCTTGCTGATAATTCATCTGATTTAGAAACACGGGGACCCATGTATTTACTTGTAATTTAGAACTGGCCAAGGTTACCACCAGCACTCTGAACTGAAGGCTTTATTTATTTTATTTATTTTTTATAGTGAAACACTGATTTGTGCATCCCAGATAACATAACATGGGAGTCACACATTTTACAAAGTAAAATTAACTTCAAGTTCGTGGTTCTTGGTATGGTTTTGAAGCTCACACAGAAACAAAACTGAGCACTCCTTGTTATTTTATATTTAATTCTTTGTGGTTTTAAATTGTGTGGTTTTCCTTACAATAAAATGTTTGTGGTTTTAAATTTTGTGGGGTATTTTTATAATCTACTCATTGTATTACTTTTTTTTTTTTTTTTTTTTTTTTTTTTTGCTAGTCCTGGGGCTTGAACTCAGGGCCTGGGCACTGTCCTTGGCTTCTTTTTGCTTGAGGTTAGCACTCTACCACTTGAGCTACAGCACCACTTCTGGCTTTATATATATATATATATGTGGTGCTGAAGAATCTTCCCAGGGTTTCATGTATGTGAGGCAAGCCCCAAGAACTTTTTTTGTTTTTTGGCCAGTCCAGGGGCTTGAACTCAGGGCCTGAGCACTGTGCCTGGGCTCTTTTTGCTCAAGGCTAGCACTCTACCACTTGAGCCACAGCACCACTTCTGGCTTTTTCTGCTTATGTGGTGCTCAGGAATCAAACTTAGGCTTCATTCATGCTAGGCAAGCACTCTACCACTATGCCACATTCCCAGCGTTTATATTACAACTTTTATATATTCATTAATTTACTTAAATCATATATCAAACCAAATCATATATCAACTCATTCCCTCCTATCTCCTTCTTCTTTCCTTCTACTTTCAGTGTTCTTGAAATGTCGTCTCTAGCAAAATTTGAAAATGTTTAAAATAATAAAACTTATAGGCATAGAAAGTTTCAGACATCAATATAGACCTACCTAGGCAAAAGCCTGGCTATGTTCATTCATTTGCCATGAATACATATTTTCTTTCTAACTTTCTTTACAAAGAAACGAGTAAGTTTTTCCATATATGGCTATACAAGGAGGTCATCTGTAGGAAGAAAAATCATGCTCATTTCAACTATAATTATTGATCTGTAGAGCACAACACACCATTGATTGGTATTCAGTATATTCATACCGATTAATTAAAATTGCTCTCAGAAAAAAATTCATCATTGAACTATGAAAAATACTTGTTAAGTTATAGTGTATACCTATATCTATCTGGAAGTAATTTTGTGTTTGTCGACTGAGAAATATATGTCTCAATGGTGAAGATCATTAGACTTTAGCATATGTACACTAATTAATGCATCCAATATGGTCATACTGCTTTGAAAGATCCCTTCTCATGCTCTTCCATTCCCATATCAAACAGAGGCAGATGTTTCCAGATTCTCCTTATGCATAAGAGCTATATTAGCTAAGCCCAGAAAATAACTGGTCAGAACATCTTGGAGCCATAATTTTTCTTTTTTTCTTTAATCACTATCATGTCCCCAACATAATTTGGGCAAAAGTTCTGCAAATTCTGAGAGAACTTTTATTTGCTCTCTTGTTTCAATTAAGTCTTTAAAAAAACACTTTAGTAATATCAAGTCTCATCCTCACATAAATTTTTGAAAAGACCGTACGTAGAGAACATTAAATAATCCAGTATACCGTTGTCATCAGGTACATATTACAATGAAATCATAAGGTGTGCTTACAAGAGATAAACATATTCAATTACATATGTGGAAGGGTCAGGGAAGAGGAAAGATCAATTGATTGTTTTTGTCCATTGTCTACAGGATACATTTATGGCTCCCAGTAAACATGAAAGGGAAGACATGAATTTGCCATTCCCCCAATTATCACGGTTCTTAACTGCCAGAGACTGCCTAAGTGTGAACATCTTGCTGGGGAGGGTGTGATCTTCACTTTCAAACATGCAGTAAATATTTGTCCTATGACATAGTCCTCAAGTGCCTGCCATGAGAGAGAGAGAGAGAGAGAGAGAGAGAGAGAGAGAGAGAGAGAGAGATCCACAGAGATTATTTTTAAGGACATTATCTATTTTGTTTTGAGCTCTGACTTTAAAACTTACTCCCAACTGATAAATCCATCAGTTAATAGTCTAAACCATCACTCACTTTGGTACAACCTACAAATTTATAATACTCATTAAGAGAAAATTATAGTGTAAGTGGGAAAAGAAGCCTGGTTATTATCATTAAGGGACTTTAAATGTTCCATGGTAGGACGTACAAAACATTCTGTAAACTGACGCTAGACTCCAGTGCAAATAGAGGATACAGGGGAAACTGAATCAGGGACATTTTGGACTTCAGTAAAGTGCTGAAAATTAATATTTAATCAACCGTGAAAGTTGAATTTTAATTTAATAAAAGCAATATTATTTGTTTTGTTAAAATAAGTGAATATTACACATTATTTTTTCAATTTATCTATCATGAGCATGAGCCCCAAACAACTACTTTCTCCCTGAATACATTTTCTGTCTAGTTTCTTTGTTATAACTATCAACTCTTGTTAAATTCTTGTCCATTCTTATTAATCTTCCCAGACACATCTAAATTGCATGTCATCACTAAACAATTTCATCTCTTCAGGGGATGAATTAGAAATGACCACAAGACCCAAATCAGGTCAAAGAGAACCCATAAAATGCTATTACAAAATTCATATTGAAGTCATTCAGGAAGAATTACATTATTTTTGATGAGATTGATGGCAGAGAATAATGCTAGCATAGCACTATTGGGAGTCAAGAAAAGAAGACTACAGTGAGCAACAGATAAAACTAAATCTCTATTAATTCTCCTGAGGCACTGGAGTTGGTGAGTCTGAAACCTGAGTATACTGCAGGATTTTTCCACAGCATGAACGAGTATTCCCTGATCATTTGAGTGAGCTGTTACATCATTTGCAAATCAAAACATCTTTGACTCCTACATATGTACCTGTTCTCATAGGTGATTATATACATATATCTGCATCCATACTCTTTTCCTGAACACCAAAGCCCATAAATATACCTATACCTTCACCTTCAGAACACAGATAGGGAATGAAGTCCCCCAGAGAGAGAGAGAGAGGGTACTCCCGCCTGCCTGCTCACCACTGTTGTCACCTGGAAGCAGCCTATAGAGCTGAACTCAAGGACAAGTAGGTGTTCAGAGTGAGCCTCCTGCCTGTCTACCTTTGGCAGCAATTGGTCCGTGTAGGTACTAGAAAGGCATACCTCAAGAACCTACTCTCTTGTCAGCTCTCTTTCCCATACACAAATCAATTATCCTACTCATAAATGGTCCCTTAGTCCATCTAATTTTCTCATTCTCACTATTGGACATATAGTGTGCACCATTCGTTCTTAGCTGGCTTGTGATCCCCCTTTCCTAATTTTATTTTTTTATCTGCCTTCAACTCACCCAAAGCATTGAAGCCATAGCTCTCAGTCCAAAATTTGACTCCAGTTATGATATTCTTTTTAAGACTATATGAAGCATCTCTTTTGCCACAGACAACTATGAGTTCAAATTATTTAATATAATGCATATATAATATATCTTATGATAATATATACTTATTATCCCTTATATACCACTCTAGTTTCAACTTACATTATTATTATCCATCTTTTCACACAGTAAACCACTTTGTTTGTATGGAGTGTGTGTGTGTGTGTGTGTGTAGTGTGTGTGTGTGTGTGTGCCAGTCCTGGAACTTGCACTCAATGTATAGGCATTGTCCCAGAGCTTTGATCTTCAAGGCTAGCTCTCCACCACCTGAGCCACCACTCCATTTCTGGCATTCTGGTGGTTAACTGACAATGAGAATCTCATTTGGCTTTCTGCCCAGGCTGGCTTTGTACCACAATCCCCGAACCTCAAACTCCTGAGTAGTTAGGATTCTAGGCAGAAGCCACAGGTGCCTGGCCACAAAACCACTTTTAATGCCTTAAATGGGCCACATTTTCTTGATCATTCAGTCCTGCCTATGATGATCCCTTTGCTTTAGAATTTGTTTTTTCCACAGCTACACCTGGTAGAATACTACCTATCTATAAGAAGTTTATTCTTCTCTGTGTTCCAATTCTTAGAACTACAGCTAGGGCTCCAAGAAATAGCCTCTTTGTGCTTCCTCACCCTTGAACCGTATTCACCTACTGCAATTGAATTCTCTACTTACAGTATGATTGACAACTTTTGTTACTCACCTTGCATGAAAACCTCTTGAGTTCAAGGGTTTCAATGCCTAGAAGGGTGCTGCACCATACTTTCTTCTGTGAATGAGTAAAGGAATCGTGGCAAAGCAGTCACATTGCAGAGCTGGCACAGACTATGTACTCTGCTTATGTAAAATTCTGAGCTTTGCAAGCAGTTCAGTCAGGACCAAATATTCTTAAATACAATTTTTGATAGAGGATTTTTATATCTTCTTTGAAATTTCTACACTTCATAAATTAATTTGATTGATGTGTCTTTTAAAATTAAAGGAAGGTTTATTTCGGAGAACAAGGGCATGCCCTTAACTTTCCAAAATCCATTTTCTTAACAAAACACGGACCTTTTGACCTCAGTTCACATGGCTCCTTTTTTAAGCTTCACTGAATAAAAGAGATAGGTTGATAGTTCATAATGGAAATTATTCTGCTCCCTGACAACTGACTTGGTGCTTCTCACAAAATATCACTGCCAAGAGAATGCCCTGACTAGCCCTGATGACATGAGCAGGAGATCCCAGAGGAAGGAAAGAGTGAAAATATGACAAGGGGGAGAAATAAAGGACACAGAAGAAAATGCAGCCTTCACACAGAATAAGACAAACTCTCTACATCCTCTGCCCTCTCCCTTATCCACCTCTAACATACACACATACACTTATGGACATTCAAGTGTGAGCTGATCTAACCTACTACTCCTTGGATAGTGTCTTAGTCTGTTTCTTGTTGCTATAATAAAGTGCCTGAAATTGGGTAATTTGTAAATAGAAGAATATTTTACTTCATGATCTGGATGTTGATAAGTGCAAGGTGTAGAAATTGTATGGGCTGAGGGTATTACAGTAGTTCAATTTACAGAAACTCAAGTGAACCCTTGTAAAAGAGGGAAAAGGCAATCAAACTCCCTCATGATCTAACCTATCCTTGCAAGAAAGACATGAGTCTATTCAAGAAGGCTCAGCCCTACTAGGGCCCCCCCTGGGCCCACTTCCCATGGGTAATCAAATGTCAACGTTTCATGTTCAGCCCATGCATTTACCAGTTATTATTTCAGAGCTTGAGTTTCTTGGCAAACTGAAGAATTAACTATCCGGAAGGAAAAACATCTTCAATAAATCAAACTGAAAAACTTTCCTATCTTTGGTGAACCCTCTTTTCACCCATCTGATGTATCTTGATAAGAAAGACGGGATAATTCAAAAATTCAAAACTACACAGATTATGTTTCAAATCCTCAAATATCTTCCTGTTGTCTTGGAATTAGTCCCTGATCAACAACATGCATCTTAGTTTCCTACAATCCAACCTGTGTATGGAGTTCTGGGCTGATCACACACTGCTTTTTCTGTTGTCTTTCCACATTCTGGCATTATGCATGATCTATCAGTTTTCTAGAGAAACTGTGAATTCTCATTTATTAAAGCTTTGATTAGTACCCTGAATACTGTATATATGTGTATTAGAACTAGGGAAGGGAAAGGGAATACCAAAATCGAGAGACAAAGGATAAAAAGACAAAGGATTCCAAAAGCAATATTTACAAAACCATTTAGGGTAAACCAACTGAACAACTTATGGAGGGAGAGAAAGGGGGAGGGGAATGCGGAGGGAAAATGAGGGAGGAGGTAACAAGTTGCACAAGAAATGTACTCACTGCCTTACATATGAAACTGTAACCCCTCTGTAATTCACTTTGACAATAAAGGAAAAAGAAAAGAAAAGCTTTGATTTGTGCTGTCTTTCTGCCTAACACTATTCCATATATACCTCTTCCTTTGCTTAATTAAATCTTTTCCTCCCATTAGAACTTACTTTCTTGAAGATGTCCAGAGTGGGTTTTTGTCTTTTTTACTCCATTCTGAGGACCTTGATCTATTAGATTATAAACTTCATGAAGACAGACACTATCTGGTCATTTTTACTGTAGCTGTCAACCAGCACAGAATGAAAAAGCATGTGATCACAAAGAAGGAGATTAGGACAAAAATGGAAATAATTCACTTACTAACAGAGGCTGCTCGATAACATCTGGCTATGAAATTCTTTGGCAGTAACCAGGTCTAATTTCTTAATCTGTGCTCCATGGCATCTTGTTTTATAAGAGAAACCAAAAATATTTAAATTTTACACACATACACGGATGAATTTCTCTTAAGAGCTCCCTTCTCATACCCGTCTGTTCCTAAATATCATTCAGCCACTACAATGTATGTGCCAGTAACTTCGTGCACACAGAAGCATCATGAGTCATTGATAATGAAATTGTCTATATTACATAGTTACAAAACCCTTATGGCAGTCTTCTTTTTTATTTATTGGTTATTTGTAACCACTATTTAAAACCCACCTGTATTATTTCTGCTCCATCATTCAAATAGAATGAAGCCACAGACAATGGTTTCAATGCTTGCTGGTGAGCTAGATTTAACAGGGTGCAGTTGAAAGGTGTTGAGGTAGAGCCCATAGTTAGTGATCTCATGCCTGCACATCCTCACCTCACCTTGGAAGAAGTCCAGTTTCTTAAGTAATTGCAAATCTGATCAGATTAATCATGGTTTCCAGCCTGATGCTTTCCCTTTTACTTTTTTTTTTTTTTTGGCCAGTCCTGGGCCTTTGACTCAGGGCCTGAGCACCATCCCTGGCTTCTTCCCACTCAAGGCTAGCACTCTGCCACCTGAGCCACAGCGCCCCTTCTGGCCGTTTTCCATATATGTGGTGCTGGGGAATTGAACCGAGATCCTCATGTGTAGGAGGCAAGCACTCTTGCCACTAGGCCATATTCCCAGCCCCTCCCTTTTACTTTTTAAAAACTAGTTATATAGTTTATAAACTAAAACAGTTATACATGATTATACATGATATAGAAAATCAAATTTATCCATCTTTCTCATACTCTATTTTTCTAGAATTTCTTTTCCTTCACATATATCTGAAACCATTCATTTGCACTTTTTTCATTTGTTTCTTTGTTTTGTTTTCTAAATCCCCTATTCTTTCTTTTTTCTTTACTTCTTTTTTTATTAATTAAATTTTGTTGATAAGGTGTTGTGCAAAAGGGGTGCAGCTACATAATAGGGCAGTGAGTACATTTCTTGTGATATCTTACACCCTCATTTTTCTTTCCCTTCCCTAGATCATGTAGGCATATATACAATACCCAGTGTACCAAAATCATATACAGTAGCCATGCGGCGTACACCAAAGGAAATTCACCTAGAACTTTAAATATAACGTCAACAATAGAGTTTGCTTATACTTGTCTTATATGATCATACATACATAGCTGTTGAGCTATTGTGATCCACTGAGAGGTCTATTTTAGACCTTTTTATGTTTAGTAGTAGTTTGGTTTTAGATACATAATGTAAGGTCACTGACCCAAACCTGTGGAAATACCATTTGACAAGAAGTTTTTTTGTTTCACAGACCTTGTCTCTAGTGTCCCCTCCCAACCCCCACCCCACCTTAACAGTCATATATCAAGTAGACCATGCCCCTTTGATCTCTGTGTTCTAGGCTTGTCTCACTCAACATTATTTGTTCAAGTTCTGACCATTTCCCTGCAAATGCCAATATTTTATCATTTCTCATCACTATGTAGTATTCCATTGTGTATAGGTACCACATTTTTTGGATCCATTCATCTGTAAAGGGGCATCTGGGTTGTTTCCATATTTTGGCTATTGTGAATTGTACAGCGATAAACCTGGATGTGCAGATATCTTTTTGATATCCTGAGACCTGTTGTTCAGGATTGATGCCTAGGAGTGGTATGGCTGGGTCATAGGGTAGGCCTATGTTGAGCTTTTTGAGGAACCTCCATACTGTTCTCCAAAGAGGTTGTACTAATTTGCACTCCCACCAGTAGTGGAAAAGGGTTCCTCTTTCCCCACATCCCCCGCAGCATTTGTTGTTGCTTGAGTTCAGAGTATATAGGCCATTCTAACTGGAGTGAGGTGGTATCTCAGGGTTGTTTTTATTTGCATTTCCTTTACTGCCAGGGATGTTGAACATTTCCTCATATGTTTCTTTGCCATTTTTATCTCTTCTGCTGTGAAGTCTCTCTTTAGCTCCTTTGCCCATTTAATAATTGGTTTACTGGGCTTGGAGGTGGTTAGTTTTTTGAGTTCTCTGTAGATGACGGATATTAGACCTTTGTCTGTTGCTGTGCTGGTGAAGATCCTTTCCCATATGGTTGGCTGTCTCTCTAGTTTGGTGGCTATGTCTTTAGCTGTGTAGAAACTTTTTATTTTGTAGTAGTCCCATTTGTCTAGTCTCTCCCCTATCTGTTGTGCCCCTGGGACTATATTCAGGAAGTTCCTTCCTGAATCCCCTATTCTTATGCAATGCAATTTCCTTTCAATTGTGGATTTTTGTTTTGTTTGGGGTTGGTTTGTTTTTTGTTTTTTGGTGTGCTTTATTTTTGGTGTGTTTTTTTTTTTTTTTTCCAGCCCCTAAGGCTTGGACTCAGGGCCTGAGCACTGTCCCTGGCTTCTTTTTTGCTCAAGGCTAGCACTCTACCACTTGAGCCACAGCACCACTTCTGGCTTTTTCTGTTTATGTGGTGCTGAGGAATCGAATCCAGGGCCTCAGGCATGCTAGGCATGCACTCTACCACTAATTCACATTCCCAGCCCTTCAATTGTGTTTTGATAAAATATTTTTATTTCCTTTCATTCCCCTGTTTCTATTTTGTTATTGATTTAAGTTTTTTTTTTTTTAACTTTTGTTTTACATCAAAGACAGCATCTCAGCCTATTGCCTAAGCTGGCCTTGAAATATAATTCTGCCTCAGCCTCTCAACTGCTAGGATTGCAAGCATGTATTAGTTCCTCTGGATGATATTGTTGATTTTCATCTCTGTGTTTAAAGTTAGAGCCTCTTCTTTCATGATTGGTGATTACTGACTGCCCATTTATATTTAAAGAATCTGGCAATGCTAATTGGGTGTCTAATAAACACAGGCTGGTCAACTTTCAGTATCTGTTTTATGAAATGGCTGGATTGTTTTACATAAAGGACCAACACTGAAGACTGACAATATCTAAAGATTTCTCTACTTATTCTAATCAGTTTTCTAAAGAAGAATCTTAAAATCTCATGCCTGAAAGGAATAAGAGACTGGCTCCTAGCTACTTGTTTAGCTCAAGGCTTATGATAGACTTTTACTTTTCTATATTAATGTGGTTCTCTGGTCTTTATCTTCATAAAGTACTCTTCCTTTTTCAACCTTCCTAGAGAATAAACATACTTTTTAGGGGATTTTATTCTTTGCACAAATTACCTGAAGGTGTGGAGCACAGAAATAAATCTAGAGTTTTGGAAATTATTTGTATAGATTTTGGACTGCTCCAGTAGCAATGTCACTTCTATTCCTGAGGTTTTTCTGGGCTTCTGCTTGATAAGTAGCTTGAAAGATTTCTACCCTGCTGGCTCAAGTCTGCTAAATCAGTCATCCCTTAACCTTCTAAAAGTTACCACTTTTCTACTGTGTGTGCTGTTCTTACTAGTTTGCAGCACTTTTAAAATCCTTTTTATGATCACGTTAGCAAAGTTTCAGAGAAAACCATAAGTTTATGGCCAACTCAACATAATCAGAGCTCTATAACTTGGTTCTTCACAAATTTCTTATGTCAACAGATGTACTCAAGCGGAAACAGCACCAAGTACCCTTTAAAATATCTCAATTCCAAAATGTTGCTAAGTGATGATTTCATAGTTATCTTCAATATTTTCTTCTAAATAATAGCATATTTACCATTGATTTAGTTTGTCCATGTCAAAATATTCTTCTCAGCATAATGCCTAAGACACTCGGAAATCACATACATTTTAGTCTCATAGAAATCTCAAGAAATCCTCAGAAATCTCAAGGAAAATTTAAAAACATACATGGAACTTAATGGAAGCTGAAGTAAAACGTAGCATAATTTATAGAATAGTGTCCAAAAATGCTGAAAGAAATTTCTAACACTAAATTCTTCCATTGGCAGAGACAAAAAGTTGTAAATTAACAATCCAAGAAGAGCAAGATAAACCCAAATTGAACAGATGGAAGGCTGTAGTAAACATAAGTGCAAAAATCAATGAAATTGGCTTTCCGTTCTTGCAAGACGGCAGATAAAAAAAGCTGAGAAAGCAGGCACTATGGAAAAGGAACTCAAAGTCAAGGTTAAAAGGAGGAATTCACTTTGATATATAAAAGCCCAGGAATGGGCAACCCCCACTACAGATGAAATATTCTGTCCAGTTAGAAGACAGGATATTCCAGATATACTATGCATTCCAAAAAGACAGAATATCAAAGGGGATGCCATTTGACATGCAAATCCAGGATTAGAAAGGAGAAATGATTCTTACTATATCACAAAATCACATGGACTTGACAAAAATCACAGTATCCATGTGATTAAGCTTCATTAACCAAGTGTCAAGAAATAAACCAATTGAAGAATAGTGAACTATAGCCAAAGTCCTTCATTCAAGTATGTGAGACATCAAGTGAACCTCACTCTTGGACCCATTCAGACCATTCTCACTCATACCACAGAGGCAAGAGGGTGATTTTCTTGAAGCAGCTGAGCAAAAGCTTGCTCCCTGTGAACTGGACCTCAAATCCTGCTTCATAGATCACACTGGAAATTTGTCATTGCCACTTCAGCAAAATGAAAATCCTCAAATATCTTTTTCAAATCTCCAATATACTTTCTTCAGGAGAAAACCGCAGAAATCCAGACATCAGGAAGGTGGGATCATCAATCAATACAAAGATCTGGAATTACAGAGAACAAGGCTGATAGGAAAGCTGTGAACTCTCTTTTGTTTTGTTTTGTTTTTACCAGAGCTCTAAGCTATATCTCAGTTTCAGAGCTACCATATTTTGTTCAACAAATAGAGTCTATTCTCTTACAGTCATCTAATATTTGACACTAATCAAAGTGAACTATGCAACTCCCAAGTGGAGATGAGAGGAAGAGAAAAAGGGAACAGATGACACTAGGTAAAAGGAAATGTACTCATTACCTGATGTATGTAGAGGTAACGCTGCTGTATATCACCTCTACAACAACAATAAATTAGAAAAAAAATAATTTATTCTTACAAACTGGTGTTCTAAATTTCTAGAACTTGAGTTTGGAGTGTAGTTCAATGATAAAGCAATGGTCCACATGTATGAGTCTCTGAATTTGATACTGATACTGGTGGGAGGCTCACACAAGTAATACACTAAGAAAAATTAATGTAATTGAAAACAGATAAATAGTAGGGAAAAGTGAAGCAAATTGCTACTTATTTGAAAAAAATCAACAAAATGACAAACCCTGGCAATAGTGATAAAAAGAGCAAGGCACCAATTTTTAATATAAGGAATAAAATAGGAGTTTATTTGACAGATAAACATGGCAGATCTTGTTGGCATTAAGAAGACAAAACTAGAATTTCTATGAAAAACTTGGCCTGCATGATTTGAAAGCACATGCTCCTTAGAAAGCACAAATTGAATACAGAATGAATTTGATCATTTCCATAATCCAGTAACAGTTCAAGAAATTGTATTCGTAGTTCAAAATTCCCCCCAAAGGAATCTCAGTGCCCATATGGTTTCATCAGAATTCTTCAAAACGTTTAAAGAACACACACACACACACACACACACACACACACACACACACACATAAACAAAGCAACACAATAGATTTAAGAAAAGAGAAGCAAAAAATGCTTGTAATTTAGTTTATAAAGCCAGTATTGCTCTGATAAGATCAAAGGGAGTTTTAAAAGAACCATATGACTAGAAATAAATATCTTTCATTGTATAGATTCTTAAAAGTCCTCAACAAACCAAGTAGCATTTTACCAAATCAGCAAAAAGAAATCCAACAATGTTTACAAAATTTTGCACTATAACTGACAGGATCTTTCTTCAGTATACAAGACTATCTTAACTTGAATTAAACCAATCATTGTAATCCACTGGGTCAACAAACAAACAAAAAATCCACAATTATATCAACCCATGCAGGAAAAACACTTGGTAAAACACAATACTCATTCATAATGAATACAAAAAATGATGAGTAGAGCATTTATCAGTTTGCTAAAACTGCCATAAGAAACTATCACAGAGGCAGTGATTTAAAATAAACTACTGTATTGTCTCATAGTTCTGGAGCAGGGTGTCTGAGATCATGGTGTTAGCAGGGTTGGTAACTTTGTGGGGAAAGTTTTGTTTTCTCTCCTAGAATCTGATCACAACCACTAATGACCAACACTTTCACCTCCAAGTGGTGCTCCAAGTGGTATTATCCCTGCTTCTTTGCCTCAAAAATGTTCCCTTCTTATTAGTCTGTCAGTTCTATTGAATTAGGAGCTTCATACAGTAACAGTTCATTTTATTTCAGTAATTACATCCATAGTGCATCTGTTTCCAAATAAGATTACATCCTGAGGTACGTAGGGTTAAGGCTTCAATGTACACATTCTTGGAGAATACAGTTCAACACTTGAAGGAAGAAAATTTCTTCAACTTGTTAAAAATTATGTATAAGAAAATTTATAACTTCAGGGGCTGGGAATACGGCCTAGTGGCAGGAGTGCTTGCCTCGTATACATGAAGCCCTAGGTTCAATTACTCAGCACCACATATATAGAAAAGGCCAGAAGTGGCTCTGTGGCTCAAATTGGCAGAGTGCTAGCCTTGAGCAAAAAGAAGCCAGTGCTCAGGCCCTGAGTTCAAGTCCCAGGACTGGCAAAAAATGAAAAGAAAATTTATAACTTCAATTACATTGAATCATAAGAGGCTGGACACCTTTCTTCTGTTACTGAAAGTACGGCAAGGATGTCTCTTCAACACAGTACTGGACAGTTTTTTCAGTGATGTAAGTCCACAAGAGGGAAAAAATATATACATTGAAAAGAAAGAAAGAAATTGGGCCCTATTTATTTGTAGATGACATAATTATTTACAGTAAAAAAAAAACCCTCCAAAAATGAACTAGCAATTTCTGGCAGTTTTAAGATGCAAGATCAACATATCAGGGCTGGGAATATGGCCTAGTGGCAAGAGTGCTTACCTCCTTACACATGAAGCTCCCAGTTCAATTCCCCAGCACCACATATATGGAAACCGGCCAGAAGGGGCACTGTGGCTCAGGTGGCAGAGTTCTAGCCTTGAGCAGGAAGAAGCCAGGGAAGGTGCTCAGGCCCTGAGTCCAAGGCCCAGGACTGGCCAAAAAAAAAAAAAAAATCAACATATCAAAAGGAAAAATACCAATTGTATTTTTACTATATATAATTAGTAAGTAGAAACTTAAATATATAGTACTACTTGTAGTTGCTTTGAAAATGATACACTTAAGTATAAATCTATAATGATATGTATGTTCTAAATTAAAGAATATAAAGTGATATTTATGTAAACAAGGAAGAACTACATAAACAGACTTATTTATTGGTTTAGAAGACAGTATAATAATGATTTCAATCTTCTCCAATTGCAATTTAATGCAATTCCATGATCTGAGTATTCTTAATAGACAGAGAAAAGTTTGTTGTACACTAACTATGGAAAGGAAAAGAAACTAGAATCACCATATCAACTTAATTCCTCCAATATTTCCAACTTGAATAGCTATGTTAGGTTCCTACCTATACAAATGCATCCTCTGCCCATTCCTTACAAGTGACTCTGGTGTATGACATCAGTTTGAGACAAAGCTCAGGGATTCTTTTTTACCCTAAGAAGAGAGAGGAAAGAATCTGCAAATCTTGAGGAATGGCCCTAATTCTGGAACATCACTTAGTTTCACGGTCCTTTATTCTCATTCTCATCATACCTGCCTTACCTCTGATTTAGCAGTCTTATTGAGACTACCACACTGACCTAGTAAATAACTCTTTTGGCCAGTCATGGGCTTGGACTCAGAGCCTGGGTGCTCTCCCTGAGCCTCTTTGTGCTCAAGGCTAGCCCTCTACCACTTCAGCCACAGCACCACTTCTGGCTTTTGCAGAGTAATTTATTAAGGATAAGAGTCTCATGGACTTTTCTGCCCAGACTGGCTTTAAACCACAATCCTCAGATCTCAGCCTCCTGTGTATCTAGAATTACAAGTGTGTGCCAGTGCGAGCTATGGATATCTGGCTGTAAATAACTTTTATGCTCTCATTCATTTTTCCAGCTTAACTTACCATAAACAGTACTATCAGAAGCATAAATACAGACATGTGTGGTATGTAATTGAACCACAATTTATATACAATAGTTAATCCACATTTGTTGTATCATTTGATGAATTTTGAAAGTGTATAATAATGCAATCATCATGATCCTTATGGTACAAACCACTTCCACAACCTGAAAGTTTATACTTTTTGTAGCATAAACTATCTTCTGCTTATGGGGCATGACCTGTGACTGTGGGGGTGGGTGTCTTATTTATTTATCAGAAATTCAAATAAATAGGAAAATTTGTCATATAACGCTAATACCTATATAATACTAACACCTAATATAATGCTGATATCAATACATTTCATTTAATATAAGGTACAGGATTCATTGTCTATATCAGTAGATTCCTCCTATTTATTGCTATTCCCAGTTGGAGGAAGTGAAAAAAATCAAAGCTATACAAAAATCACCTGCAAGTTTTCATTTATAAGTTCATTTTCTTTCATTTGTGTCCACTTCTCTAATTTCCTACTGCAAGGAATCCAGACACAGATTATGGAAGGAAGAGGTTCATAAACTTCCATGTATGATTTGGACTCAACCTTATTTCTTAACAGCCTCCCTTCCCTCTTCAACATTTGACCAGAAAATCATTAAGGAGGAAAGACCTGTTGAGAAATACTGAGACAAGATAGTACCAGCAACTTACAGATACATTGCATATGTAAAAGTTACAGGGAATTTTAATTGGCGTGTCTGGCAGATAATTGAAAATGAAGATATGGAGCTCAGGAAATTGGTTAATACTGGTGGCATTAATTTGAAGTCAGAATGGAGATGTTATTTTTTAGTCATAGGAACTAAAGAGATTATTAAGTAGAGCAAAAGTACAGTAAAGAACTGAATCTAATAGATAATAAAATGACAAGAGAAGGGGGAAAAAGACCAATACTGGTGAGAAAAGTTGGTTAAGTTGAGAATAGTATATGAGGGCTGGGGATATGGCCTAGTGGCAAGAGCGCTTGCCTCCTATACTTGAAGCCCTGGGTTCGATTCCCCAGCACCACATATACAGAAAATGGCCAGAAGTGGCGCTGTGACTCAAGCGGCAGAGTGCTAGCCTTGAGCAAAAAGAAGCGAGGGACAGTGCTCAGGCCCTGAGTCCAAGGCCCAGAACTGGCAAAAAAAAAAAAAAGAAGAAGAAAACAAGAGAGTAATATATGAATATATTTATCCAAAGGTAGGCATTAAAATGCGAGCCAAAAGGGACTCAAGTCTTGGAAAATTTACATTATTTTCCTGGAAAAAATTCCTCTGCTCACCTCTGTGCTGTGTTAAACATGAAAATGAAAGATCATTAGAGGTTTTTAAAGACTGCATTCATCATTTGGATAGAACTGTGCATGTAATATCAGAGGAGACTTATGATGTTCTAAAAGAAGATTTAAACTGAGATGTCCATGCACTCAACCTCATGTGTGTAATTCATTTCCCAGAACAAGACTGATCACTTTGCTTTCAAAGAGAGAAAGACTAAAACCCTGTCAGTTACATTTTCAGATGTCTGAAGTTGAACTGCATTTTAAATTTAAAATTCTTTTGTGTCATTTCCAAACCAGTTTATAAAGTATTACTTTGACATATCTATATAATGGCTTCTATCAATCATCTTATTTATAATGATTCAATCTTGAACTTAACTTATAATACATTCAATAACCTATGTAGCTGTGTTAATTCAAATGAAAGTCACGCTAGCCAAAGTAAAAAACAACTACCATGGTTTTCCTTTCGATGTTCCTTTTCACTAATTCTTGTTTTTCAAATAAGTAATCATGAAATTATTTTATATCTCCTTTTCAATGTGATAATTTTGGGCGATAAGATGACTTACTTCTGGCTCAAGAGCCAAAGTATCATGAATTGATATTAATCATTATCTTGTGTTTCATCTTCATAGTGACCTTAGGAGTAACAGCAATTTCTTGGTATTAAGAAAGACTTCCTTGTTTCTTCTCTTTTTTGTTGGTTTTGAAAGTTTAGACTAGTAATTCCATTACTATTACCTCCAGTATTCATTTCAATACTCTTAAATATGTATATACGTTCATATATTGTCTCCCTCATTGAAAGCAGAGCCATTTCTTAAACTTTTAATCTTCTTGCACCGAATATAATTATTGCCCATCAACATTTTTGAATTGAGATGAATTTAATTCAGGTCTTACCTATTTTCACAATTATCTTTTACTTATTTTACATATTTCATACCTACTTTTGTTCATAAGGAGATCTAAGGAAATGAAGAGTATAAATAATCTCAAGTTAGAACCATAACTACTAGGAAAGCCATATTAAAGTACTTTGGAAGACTCCTCCAGAGAATATAGTATACATTTATATGTGTGTGTGTATATATGAGAGAGAGAAAGAGACTTGTTTCAAGGAATTAAGAAATTGTTTAAAGCAATTCTGGGATGGTCAAATCTCAAATCTGCAGGACAGGCAGAAGAGAAGAGTTGACTGGAAACATCTTAGCCATATTATTCCTTCTTCCTTAAAGGATCTTTGCCTCTCTCTTAAGAATGTCAAGTAACCAGATGCTGCCTGATCACTGACCACATTATGTAGGGAAATGTACTTTACTCAGAATCTATGTATTTAAATGTTAACCATACACTTATTTAAATACTAATAATACTTTAAAGAATTCACAGCAACAGCAAGAATGATATTTGACAAATGGATGAGTGCCAGGGGTTAAAAAATCAACACAGAAAATTAGTCACCAGTCCTTATATGCTTTGAAATTTGAGTTTTCATCACCAGACCTGACTAAGATGGCACCATTACTACTATTGGCCCAGCAATAATATTCAAGTTGTCTTGTAGTACATTAAGTGAACAAGAAATTGTTGTGTTATTTTTACACTGCACAAACTGTCCCCACGGGAACAGTGCAGAAGGAAGGGTCTCAAGGGTTAGTCTTTGTTGCGATACATAGAGTTATTCTGCTTAATAAATATGTTATTATAAAAATCTTGATAAGTTAAAATATCCAGAGAGAACCATATTTATAAGAAATAGCACCAGCATAATGGGAAATGTCTGCTTTCATTATTCTAACTCACCATTTCACATGATGGATAATTTGCAACATACTCTGTGTTTGCTTTGGCTAATTTTGAGATTTATAATGTTTCATACCAACCTGCAAAATGAGACCCAATTTCACATGAACTGAATGAGGAGTAAAAAATCAAGCAACAAATATTAGGATTATCTTTCCATTACACCCCCTTTGAAAAATGACTCCTTGTTCTATATGAAGGGTTCGCTAAGCTTTAATGCTGAACAGAGATTTAAAGGGATTAACATCAACATCACCTTCCAGTAAACACACAAAATGCATTTTAACATCTAGTATTTCATCTTCATTTGAGTACTTTTCCAATTGTAATGCACTGGTCATGTAGAAGGACTAGCTGCTAGCATTGTCCATTGCTTTTCCTGCTAAGTTATTCACGGTCTCCCACTGACCCTTTTTCTCAGCGCGGTTTTCAGATCTTTTGTTTTGGCTGCTGTTTTGTGTCTTGCTGACATGAAGGAGTCAGATTTATGGTGCTGTGTGCTGGGGTTCCCACCGTTCATGTCATTATTACTAATGCTTCTCCCTTTAGCAACCTATGTTTATAACTTAGCCATTTAGTTGCTTTGCCCAACTCTTTGAATTCCTAGGAGTTACACCTCCCTGGAAAAGCACTTCTTATTGCCAAAGTACTTTGTAAAAACACTTGACTCTATTTTCATATATAACTATTTTTAGAGCCAACAGTGGGCTTGAACAGACCTGTTCCTTGATTGTTTATTTTTGGCCCGACATTTATTTGGAAGATCTAAGTTCTCTTTGGGCTTCCACAGATGCCCCATTTGTTCATTCAAGATCTTCTAGTACACCAAATATGGACATGATCAGCTTGGTCACAGAAGAAATGAAAGTTAACACTCTCTTATCATGAAAGTAGCTACAATGTTACTCTGTTCACATATGATCTTCAACTTTTAGTTTTCTCCAACTATGTCAAATACATTCTTTGTCCTTCAAGCAAAAGCATTTCTCATTATAACGTTCAAATGAGAAACAATAATAGGCAAAGACAATTATGAAATGATCTTACTACTTAAAAAAATGATGACATGATAATGACTAGAATGTCACTTACGTAACAAAACTTGAGTAGCACCAAAACCTGGTTCCAACATTAAACACCTACCATTCACGTAAGAGTTTGGGGGCATTCTATATATATATATATTTTTTTTTCTGAAGTAGAGTGGGATAATATTATCATCCATGAATATATTAGCTTTTATGCCACATTTTTACAAAGTATTCCATGATGTCGCTGGCAAAGTATCAGCTATCCTTAGAACTTTTTCAGTTACCTACACCTAACATCTTATGGAAATTATTATATAATTCAACCTGAAAAACTATCAGCATTATGTTTCTCTGATTCAAGTCTACTATAAAGTCCTTGAGAGTATGATGGATATTTTATTTAATATTATTGAAGTTTTCTTTAGTATTTTTCATATCAAATAGAAAGCTATTACATATGTTGAGGGCACTTGAACACCTGTTGAATAAAAGTGAAATAAATGATTACATTTGGATTGATTAGCTTACCAGTTTAAGTAGGGAAATTAACTGAGATAAGCATAATAGGACAATGAAAAAAGACCAACCTAACTTTTCAAATGTGAGTCTACAAAGTGATTTTTTAAAAAGTCATTCAAAGTGAAATTTGCAGTCTGGCAAACTAAGGTGTGTGCTCACTTTCCTTCACTATACACAAAGAAAATAGTAGCAAAATGGTCAAAGTCAGTTGTGTCAATACAGCTAAAATTAACACAAGCCATTCAACAGAGAAGAAAATGTTTTTCAAAGCAACTGGCTAGCCATCAACAATGCAATGGAGCCCAGGGCATTTTATTTATGGGATACTCCATCCCTTCCCCAACCCATCCAGCTACATGGCATGGGAAGTAGTTATGACAACCTTCAGCCTGGCAGCAACTGCAGTTGCCATTATTTGACCAGACACGGAGTCCTCTGGGAAATTCCTTTTTCCTAGACATTTGGATTGATTGGATGGAGTTTATCTGAGCAAAAGTCCTGTGTTCAGTCATTGTCCAACACAAGGAAATACAATTAGCTGTGATGAATGCTGTATTAGTTGGAAAAAACAAAATGCTATCTTAAAAAATTTGACAGCAAAAATTTGGAAATAGCACAATCCTAAATGACTTTTGCAAAGCCCTGATACATTTATGGAGATCCTGAATCCCATATTATGCACAGGAAAGACAGGCTGGAGCTCCAGTTACTGGCTCCTATCTAACTGACCTTGACAACATGTGCAAGCAAGAAATAAAGTCTAATGCATAAATTTAGCCTAGCTGAACTTTGAATATGGACCCTTGCACAAACAGATCCCCTTAGAAAAGGGTGGGAGATTGATTTGCTCAAGGAAATCTGACCAATCACTCACTAACCCCTTGGGACAAATCCTTCCAGTACAGTCTCAAAATATAGTAAAGTGGATAACTTCATCTTTGGTTAGATGAATCAAAAGTATAACATGATATGGATGGGATTATAATATATAAAATTGAAATGTGTATGGAAAGAAAAATGCAAGGGAGAGGAAGAGTAGAGAGCTATATTGGAACAACACTTCTATAGATAATTTGTATAAATCTAGCATCAATGTGAGCTACATTGTTTTACATATGTATTGTAATCTCCAGAGCAACCATTAAGAAAATGGCTTTAAAATACAGATTACAATGTAATGAAAAACAATAAAATAGCACAGGAGAATGTATCTACTTAAAGGAAAGAAATAGAAAAATGGTAGAACCCAAACATATGATTATGACACAGAAAAAGCAAATAGCAAAATGGCAGATATAAATCCTAAATTTCCAATAGTTGAATTCATTGTAAATTATAAAACACTCCAAATAAAAAGTATAGGTAATAAGAATCAATCTGAAAATAAAATCCAAACATAGGCATGATAAGCTGATAAGTGACAAACTAAAGGACATAAATTGATTATATGAACTGAGAGGTAGAGGGACAACATCAATGTCACAAAACAAGATGGCAAGCATGGCACTGGTGATTCTTGCCTGTAATCCTAGCTACCCAACAGGTTGAGCTGTGAAGGTTGTGGTTTGAAGCCAGTCCAACAGAAAAGTCTGTGAACTCCATGTTATGGAAACGATTGTTATATCACAGTTGTAAATACTTTCAACATGCAATATGTAACTGTAGCCTCTATTATTGATGATATTCCTGTATCACCTTCCTGTGGTTGTACCTACACTATCTCTGTATCTTATCTGAGTATTTTGGAAACTGGGTATACTGGTATTAGAACCAGGAAATTGGAAGGGAATACCAAAATCAAGAGACACAGGGTAAAAAAAAAGACAAACAACTACAAATCAATACTTACAAACTCTTTGGTGAAAATGAACTGAACAACTGAACAACTCATGGCGGGGGGAGGGAAAGGGGGAGGGGGGAGGGGGGAATGAGGGACGAGGTAACAAACAGTACAAGAAATGTATCCAATGCCTAATGTATGAAACTGTAACCTCTCTGTAATTCAGTTTGATAATAAAAAATATATAAAAAAAATAAAAGTCTGTGAAAATCTTATCTCCAATTAATCACCAAAAAACCAAAAGTGGAGCTGTGGCTCAAATGGTACAGTGCCAGCTATGAGTGAGAAAGCTAAAGGACAACACTCAAATCCTGAAATCAAGCAAAACAACTTAGATAAAGTTAGATTACCAGATTGCTTTTTATAATGACAAAGGGAAGGATTTTATGATGATTTGTCAGGAAGATAGAAGAATTATATGCACCTAACTACAGAGCTACAAAATAATAAAACCTAACAGTAATACTGAAAGGAGCTGAAAGGAGATGTAGACAATGGCACATTAGTTGTTCAAGAGGTCAATACTTTTCTGCCCATAACTGATAGAACAACAGACCAAATTAATAATTTTATGAGGTTTAAGGATAATGTCATTGTTAGCATGATATTGAGGCTAAGGAAGTGAATGGACTACTTTTCCAAAACACTTTTAGAAGGCTTCAACAATACTATTTAAATATTATTTAATAATGCTCATTAACAATTGTCAAATTTTCACTTCAACTTACCAGTCACTGTAATTAATGCCTGTAATCCAAGCCCTAGAGAAGCTAACTCAGAAAGATCATGATTTTAAAACCAGCCTGCACAATATAGGCTGCTCTGGACCACAAAACAAACAAAAATTTTATTTTGTTGTTTGAATAGTCATCAAATTTCATAAATTGGTGTTATTCTCTTGGCTTTATAGCAACTGAACAGAAATAATGTTGTTATGGTAGTATTTTCTTCTGACAAAATTCAACATGATGCATACATAAATAACAAAGCACATGACAGAATATAGAAAGGAAGAAAATGGAAGAATAACTAGTTTGATATATTTTGGTTAACAAAATAATTCTGCAGTATAACTCCTGGTAAGTAAACAGTTACACATACTGTAATTATTTTTTCAGAACAAATTCCTAGAAAAAAAGTTGCTATAGTAACACAAATACACATTATAAAAATTTATGTTGATACCTTCCCAGAAATAATGAATCTGTTTATATTCCACAATCATGCTTAAACAAATCTATTTCCTGGACCTATTACTAGATAATATATATATATATATATATATATATATATATATATATATATGCCTACCTGATCTAGGGAAGGGAAAAAACAAGGGTATAAGATATCACAAGAAATGTACTCACTGCCTTATTATGTAACTGTACCCCCTTTGCACAACACCTTGTCGATAAAATTTAATTTAAAAAATCTATTTCCTAAGAAAATAAGTTATAAGTCATCCGAATAGTTTACTTGGTATATGATGGTCATGATACTGTGGGGCATTTCAACCAATCATTTAATAAACAAATAGTGGTTGCATGCCTGCTATGTGTCAAGACAGTGCATGGAATGATTTATAAGCTAGACACGGACTTCATACTTGTGAACTTTTCACCTTTACACCACCCTGCTAATATCATGATGGCTATCTCCAAATATATTTCTTTTTACATAACTGGATTGTTTTTAAACTAGTCTGAGAGCTAGTGATATATTTTCTAACACTTCTGGCAAGGTTCATGATGTCTTCAAATATGTTCCCTTGGAAACATAAATGTTGAGCAGATTCCAAAGGCACAATAGAAACCTACTTGACTTGCTGAGATTCAAGGAAAAATGTTTGGCTCGTCTTTATTTTGAGAAAGATTGACTTTAGAAATCTTCTTATTCAATTTTTTGCTGTTTTTTTTCTTTCAAGACTTTAATTTAGGGTTTGATGCTGTTGCTCAAAGGCCGGCGCTCTATCACTTGACCCATGTACTGATTGTGCATTTTCACAACCTTAAAATAAAAATTGTGTAAAATATTGTTTTATGATTTCATTCCTAAAAGCTTTAGAAAAGTAATGTAAATGGTAATCAATGACTAGAAGGACTTAAAATCTTACTAAATATTTATTATGCTATTAGCAAATATCACTATTCCAATGATTATTGTTACTGAAATGAATTTTATTCTGGAACAAAGGGGCCGTTGTGTAGCTAAAATAATATAATATATAAATAAATACTTCTTTTAACTCATTCAGTCATTAAATAGTAACTAATAAGTTCGAAATATTAAAAGATTAGACTCTGTCCTTTGTCTCTCCTGAAAGAATTCAAGAACTTTGAACACTTTTTTTTTGGCCAGGAGAACACTTTTTTTTGGCCAGTCCTGGGGCTTGGACTCAGGGCTTGAGCACTGTCCCTGGCTTCCTTTTGCTCAAGGATAGCTTGCAATCTGCCACTTGACCACTTCTGGCCATTTTCTGTATATGTGGTGCTGGGGAATCGAACCCAAGGCCTCATGTATACAAGGCAAGCACTCTTACCACTAGGCCATATCCCCAGCCCCAAACTTTGAACTCTTAAAGCAAATTAAAACCTTGCCCCAGAAGTCTATTATAAAAACTTTAATGCTTTTCTAAGGTTTACACAAATACTATAATATGTATTGGGTTCCCTTAAAAATAGGGAAACTGTCTCAAAGAATCAGAAAACCTTGGGTGTTTTTTAGTGGCTGTGACAATTTTCTCCCATTATGTTTTTTTAAAGTTTTGTAATAGAAAGCATTAAAATGAGAAAAATGAACCAAGCACTGGTATCTTATGCCTATAATCCTAGTAATTTGGAGAAATTGGGCCTGGAAAAGAATTAAGAGTTCAAGGCTAGCCCCGCAATACACTTTCATAAACTGCCTCTCAATGAAGAGGGCACAATGATACACGCCTGTTACTCTAGCCTGTATGAGAAACCTAGCATAAGTAGATCACATCCAGGCACACACTAGAGCAAGAAATGAGACCCAGTCTCAAAAATAGTTAGCAAAAATAGGACTAGAACTGTTTCTCAAATGGGACAGTACCTACCTAGCAGGTAGGAGGCCCACCCTTCAAACCTCAGTGTCAAGAAAATAAATAAATACAAATAAAAAACAGGTCAGAGATCATGAGTGAAGTTTCTTCACTGTCCATCAGAAATCAACAGAAAACACCTACATGCTTGTATTACTCTTGAGAACTGTGATTCCTAATGTGATAAGAAAAAAGTGGATCAGTGCCCTGAGAATGAAGAAGTGGTTCTGATGGTCAAAGTTTCCTGACCACCTCTTTCTTTGGATAAGCTATTTATTAACAGAAACTTCAAATATGTTAGGTCATTTAAAAAAGTGATATGATATAGAAAACACGTTTTAAAAATCCATATAATGTCATATCTTAGAAACTCTCAGAAAGATAGATTTCACTTATGAAAGGCATTTGTGAAGCAATTGAAGCAGGCTGGCTAAAGATCAAACTTGTAAAACTTGAAAGTAACAATAAAAGTAAATGTTCATTGGCTTCAGGGTGGAAAATCCCTTCCAGGATGCCTGCCATCAACATTATCAGACACATCCAAGGTTGTTAGAGTACACGCATGTTGACTTGAGTAAATTTGATAAATTTACTGGCAACATCCATTCTTCTTGAGAAGAATGTGTTCCATTGAACAGAGGGTTTAAAGTGAAAAAGAAAATTTTTAAAACTCAGAGGAATCAATAGTACTTACCCATTATTATTTAACCTTGTTCAGAACTTTGACACTATTTATCATTAACCATCTTACTATTTTTGCCTTTGCCAAATGAGTATTTTTATAAAATGTAAAAGTATAAATGTTTTACATTACTAGTTATATGTAGTGATAATTTTGTTACACATCTTCTATTTGGATATCTGCATACTATGTTTTTCTGGGGTATTTTCTCTGTGATGGTCATTAAGGCTAGTGTTCCAAGTTATGGGGAAGGAGGAGGTTGAACTATTTGCCCCTCTTAGTTGCATGGTATCACATTATCAGTGCAAACTAATGTTTTATGAACAAAAGTGATATGTATATCTTCTGGACTAAGTAATCAATAGCTAATTTGGGGGTCTTTCCGAACTCTGTCTTTCTCTTTTGGGTATTTTTCCCCAGTAAGTGTTTCATGTATTGGCTGCTTTTCATGTCTGGGTCCCTAAGTGTATGCACCCACAAGAGAATGTAGATGCTACATGTGGTACAGTCATTTTTTTAATTAAAATGAGTATATTTTGATGAGTTCATGTGAATTATCTAGGATTGGAAAGAACTGAATCTGATTCAGCTTCTCAAATAAAGGGGCTACATCATCATTTCATATGTATATTCACTAATTTGGGGGCATACTGATACAAAAAATTGTTCAGGAGAGTATTGAAACCTGAAATGAACACTATCATGAAATATCAGTGACACAAGTAGAGCTGACTAGTATCAAATGAAAAACAAAGTCATCATTTATTCTCTATGTAGATTCAACTTTATTTGAACAACTGAATCTGCTAGCATACTCTGTGGAGATTCCCTGGTAACTCTTCTTGCCCATGGTTAAGGGATATTATGTTTGTAGATACTGTTGATTTGAGCAGGAATAAATATACTCTTTACATCAAAGCAATGTAGGTTAGGGGAAAGGAACTAAAGTAATTTGAGAGATTATTCCATACCCATATATTTAATATACAAATTATTTTCTGGCCTGTCTTGTATAAATGTGCATTCTATGACATTGGCAAGTTTGAAAATTAGCATACAGGAATTGACAGATAACTTTCTTTCCAATTCTCTTGCTTAGAAAGAAAATCCAAAATAAAAGTAGAAAATGATACATGGAAATCATTAGTGAAGGAGGATATGGCTACATGGTAATATGTGTAAGTATAACCACATTGAATTTGGAGGAAACTGGGTAAACTGAGAGTTTTCAAATAAAATTTTCAAAATTTGAAAAGAAAAGGATCTTTCTAAACAAAAGAGTACAGTCTAAACATCTTGAGCAAGCTGATGCAATTCCAAGGTGTGCTTTAATAAATGAAGAAGAGTAACATTACATAAATTCAAGTTTAACACTGAACAATAGCAGAGAATGTAGAGCATGAAAAGAAACTGCATTTACTCTTCCTTTCAATTTTCTATCAGTTATATTGACACAAAGGAAACTTCTTAAGGGCAAATAGGACAAATAATGAAAGTGGGTCAATAATTTCTATGCCTTCCTGTCAAAATCCTATGATTTAATGGGTTTTATTAAGACCATCTCAATCTATTAACATTCACTATTGGAAAAGGAAGCAAAACCGTAGAATGAATTTACAACAATAATCAGAAATGAAAATTATAACTACCCCCAAATTACTTGCCCCATACCACACACTCTAATTTTTTAGTTTCATTTAAAAAGTGAATAACAATCAAAACTAGAACAAAACTGCAAAGTCAATGCACAAGTTACTGAAACTCTCTGTTGGTTTCTCAGTCTAATTTTTCCTTCTGTGTTTCCATTTGAATTGATCCTATTTATTCTTGCACAATCTAATTTTATCTTTATGTCATCTTGTAAATTTTGCCACTTGACAGAGCTAGCATTTCATCTCTAGATATTTAATTTTGTTCTTTGTCTATCTTCTCCTTCTTTTGTCATTTTCTGTTTTCTTTTAAGATACCTTATCAATTTAAGCTTAGTGGTTATAGCCACGTAAGTGATCTTGTTTCCTAGACTCCTCTGTGACATTTCTTGGTCTATTATTTTTTCTGATTTTAATGATAATTATCTGCTTGTTTTCTTGTATAATAATTTTTTTGTTTACTAGACATTGTAGATTGACATTATTGAATATTCTGCAATCTAATGTCTGGGCGAGTACTGTCCTTTGTGGTGGTAGATAGCTAACCTACCAGAAGATTAGCTTGAATCATCTAATTCCTATTGCCATTTCATGTCTAAAATAGTTTTCATGCTAGGAATAGCTCAGTCCCTTTATGAATACTTGCTGTTCTGAAGTTACCTCTAAATGCTTAACAGCTGAAGAATTTCTACACTGGCTGGCTAGAGCTCATGTCTTCCTTCTTTGTGCTGGATCTGAGAGTTGCTCCTGTTTGCCTAGCTTTACTGAGTTTAACCTGCACACATCCACAATTGTACCCAGCAAAGTCTCAAGTATCTTCAGTGAAAATGTCTGAAACTTTTTCTTAATAACTCCTATAGAATTCTATCCTAAAGTTGCCAGCTCTTTCAGCTTTACCTAATCAATGATTATATTTAATTTTAATATGCCTATAGGACATTTGTTTATTTCATTGTGCCTTTCTAATGGTATATTTCTCATCAATAGACTTTTAGGTTCTATTGCAGGTCTTACACATTGTCTTAACTTCTCTCTGTCTCATATCTTTGGCAATGTCTGACTTAGTAACAGAGGTAGAATTTACAAACTATATTCCTTACACTCCCTCATAGCTCATTTGCAACAGACTTAGCTCCCAATGAGTAGACATATTCAGTGACTGGGAACATGATCTTCTGCTGCTTTTGCTAGTGAGATAGGCTGTAGCAATATTTAGTTTTACTGATATAGAATTTGTCAGGCTTACATGCAGGATGCTTAGCTTCATAATACTTATCATTTTACAGCTAGCTGCAGAACAGTCTCATGTCTAGAGACTTCGCATAGAGGTTGATTACTTAACTCTTTGTGCCATTTTGAAACACTCAATTTCATATACTGAAACCTCTTTCATCTAAACTACCGAGGATAGTTTATGCTATCTGAAACTAAATGCTAGGTGAATAGGAAATTGAGGCAACATGCCACCACAGTCCATGTTCAGAATTGGCTTAGTAATCAAGTGAAGAATGGAAAAATGATGGAATTTGTTATGAGGTGCTAAATCATTAAAACAGCTATCTCTTGTGATATCTTTGAAGGAAGAGCTCACTACAATAGCTATGCTGTTAGGAGAAGTAGGAGAGACAGTTAAAGGATTAGGTCTGTTGTGACTTCATTTTTTTTTTTCTATTTATTGTCAAAATGATGTAGAGAGAGGTTGCAGTTTCACATGTTAGGCCTTGGGTACATTTCTTGTACTATTTGTTAACTCCTTCATCATGCCCCCCATCCTCCTCCACCTTTCCCTCTCCCCCCATGAGTTGTTCAGTTGGTTTACACCAAATAGTTTTGCGATTATTACTTTTGGAGTCGTTTGTCTTTTTATCCTTTGTCTCTCGATTTTTATATTCCCTTTCACTTCCCTAGTTCTAATACCAGTATATACAGTTTCCAATGTACTCAGATAAGATACAGTGATAGTGCAGGTACAACCACAGGAAGGGGATACAAGAGGATCATCAACAAAAGAAGCTATGGTTTCACAGGGCTTGTTGAAAGTAATTACAACAGTGATATAACAGTCGTTTCCATAACATGGAGTTCATTTCACTTAGCATCATCTTATGCATTCATAATGGCATAGCTATTAGGTTCTTGTGATCCTCTGCTGTGACTAAGTGGCATCATTCTTAAACAAAGTTTTCCAGGAATGTTTACATACGCAGTTTATAGATAGCCAGTCTGCATGCAGAGATGGAAGTAATGACAATCCCATTAATGAGATGGCTACTTTGCTGTCAAACTTGTTTTGCAATCTGGATTAAGTGAAGTGATTCCTCCATGATTTCAGACGGTCAACTGTTTTAACCTCAATCTTGACACAGTTATTAGTGGGTATCGAAAGCAATTCTCATGACAAATAGTATCTCAATTAACAGGATATAACAGATGCCAACAGCCTGCCATGTTAGAGGGTTTTGCTTTGTTTTGTTTTTGTTTTTGTTTTTTTTACTGTTGCCAGCATCCAGTGCCTGTGAGAATCAGATTTTGGACTTTTCCAAATGAAACCTTTAATTATGTTTATCCTGTTCCAGCTCTACCATGACATACATGTGGTATTTGTTTTTTTATTTGTTTTTTCTTCAATTTATATGTGCTATTTCAGTGTTGAAAGACATTTGCTAATTTCTCTGCTAAAAGGCTTTATCAACTTATAGTTGCACATAAAGTACAGAGGGATTTTCTTTTCTTCCATCCTCTATGACATGATTCGAGCTTGCTAGTTTTTTAATTTATATTAAGTCAATAATTGCCTTTATATACAAGCTGCCGATTACAAGTAAAATGATGAAATTATTTTTTATACATTTGAGTCCCTTATCTTCTTCCTCTTTATCGTTCTATAAATTCTTTTTTTCTTTTTCCTGTTGATTTGTGGAAATCCTTTAAATATTTTGGATCTTAGTTATTTTCTGTCATATATTTGGCATGTGTCTTCAGATTGCTTCTTCTTGGGTAGTTTTGTTTATGGTATGCCTTTACTGAAAATATATTTATATTTAAGTGTTTGAATTTTCCTTTGGCTTTTGAATATTTTTTTCTGGCCAAGGAAATTGTTATAATCTGTATGGATTATACCATTGTTTTTTTTATGTTCCTTCCAATATTCTCCCTCAATTAAATTTTTTTTTTGTTTTTAACTCACCTGTAAGGTCGTTATACAAGATACAGAGATGAAGTATAGTATTTCATTATTTGCAATGAATAGCCAATGTTCCTAGTATCATTTATTTGGTGACAAACTTGCATCTCATTAATTTGAAACACACTTGCTTATTGTCTGTCTTGAATATGTCTATATATTTTTATATTCTCTTTTCTTTCGATGCAATGCTATTTATTGTTAACTACTACTATTTACTTAGCATGATTTATTTGTCTATTTTTTGAGATGAAGCCTCACTGTATTGGCCAATATTGTCCTCAAACTTTTGGGGCAAGTGAACCTTCTTCTGCCTCAACCTTCCAATTAGCTGGAGCTACATGCCAGCACAAGCCTTGTTTACAACAAACTGGTAATACACCTAGATATCCATATAGCAAATCTTGTTTAAAATTTTTTGAGTATTCTGATTTACATGTATTTCCAAAAGAAAATCTGAAACAATTTTTTATCAACTTAATGCAAGGGAGATATTTAAGATGCAATAACTTTCTCATAACTTTAAGAAGTTGCTGAACTTTTTTTAACCAGTTCTAAAATTTAACTCAGGGTTTGGGCACTGTCCCTGAGCTTCTTCTTGCCCAAGGCTAACACTCTTACCACTTGAGCCACAGCACTACTTTTGGCTTTTTCTGTTTATGTGGTACTGAGAGCTTTATGCATGCTAGGCAAGCAGTGTACTTCTAAGCCACTTTCCCAGCCTGAGAACATTCTTTAAACTATATTATTAACTTGAGGGATTAGGAATATGGCCTAGTGGCAAGAGTGTTTGCCTCGTACACATGTAGCCCTAGGTTTGATTCCTCAGCACCACATATATAGAAAAGGCCAGAAGTGGTGCTGTGGCTCAAAGTTGGCAGAGGGCTAGCCTTGAGCAAAAAGAAGTCAAAGACAGTGCTCAGGCCCCAGAGTTCAAGCCCCAGTACTGGCAAATATATATAATTAACTTGAAATTTTGACATTTAAAAATTATAGTTAGCCAATTAGAAAATATTTTAGAATAAAAATTCCATGTGTATACATATAATGTCTATATGCTTATCTGAGAGTTTGTATTGTCTATGGGCTCATAATCAGTGAAAATAGTGCTTCTTTTTTAAAATTTTATCATTCTAAGAAAAAAAGTATTTCTTTCTTAATTGGGTCCATATTCAGACCATGATTTCATTTAACCCAATTCAATTTTCTGTATGCCCAAATGTCTTAGTGAACATTGAATAAGAGTAACAATCACCAATATTCTCAATTTCCTTTGTAAGCCTTTCAGTCCTGGAGATTAAATCTAGAACCTTTGCTATAATAGAGAACTCTTCTGAGGTATGCTGTAGCCTCTCCACTCCCTTTCATTGACCAAAACCTGACAAAAACTGGAACTTCTCATTTACTTTAGTTCTGTTCAATGAATACAACCAAATTATGAAATAAGAAGCAAGAGATATTAGGATCCAGTAGTTATCACATAGAAATAAAGGTCAATCTAGAATTAATCATTATCTTCACTAATAAGAGAAAATTACTGAACTCTCAGCAACCTCATTAAGAACTACAAACCCTGATTATTCTATGGCTACCATGGTCCTTGTTATATAGCCCTACCGTACTATTTAACCAGAATCAGTTAAATCAGAGCAATTTTCCATTACTCACCCTTTTTCTTCCAACATGGAGCTGCACAGTAAGTCCTAGAATGATTGTAAACAGGAAGAAAAGCATTTGCACTCTGTCATAGTGTGCAGGAGACAAAAGTCACCACTCCCAATTTTTAAAATCATGGAATTGAACAGAGACAAGAAATCTAAACCCACTCTTCCCTGAAGATTCCTTTGGAATAGTGACAATGATACAGAAGAAAAAACTCAAGACAATTAAATTAAGAGGCATGACCAACATTACACATGAAAGAATAGGCAGGAACATAAAAAGGGAAAAAGGCTGTGTGAGTTGGGGGTCTGTATTCTTATTATTACTTTTTACTACTGTCCCAAAGGACAGTGAAATGATTGTTGAAAATGATTCTATGTGAACATGTATACTATAGCACATTAGCTACATTTCTTTTATGGAAAAAGAAAATAAACCAATAAGAGTATTATAAGAACTATAATGTTTAAAAAGCAATCGTGATGTGTGTGTGTGTGTGTGTGTGTGTACAAATATAATATCTTGAAAACCTTAAAACTGTCCATAGGCATTTATACTCAGCCTTCTTCCTGGAAGTCTACATTCCAAGAAAAAAAAATTGCTTTTTATTTACCTTGGAGTTTGTCAATGAGTACTAATTTGACCCTACATATTTTGTCCAATGTCAACAAATAAAACTGAGGACTTTTTTCTAGGAATAAATTGGTGTTGAACCCTAAGGCTATTCCTGTAGAGCAGTAGCACAGGATTATCTCAGAGAAACAAATGAGTTTACATAGGTATAGAGGGTGTATTCTTAATAGCTTTATGTTTATGACCTAAAATTTCAACACAAGTTTTAAACATTATGGCACAGAAATTTCTTCTAATAGTTCCAAGAAAAGATTCAATAAGTGACTTTAGATAGGCTATTGCTTTATTTCAATTTAATGAACTAAAAATGTGTGGACATTTGGGATGAGGGTAACAGTTATTTTAGATGAAAGAAACAGAAAACTCAACTTGTTATTATATTCATTTTATCTCAATACTCTTTCAACCTGGATTGAACATATGCATTTTCTTATCAGAATCCTGGCAAACTTTTCTTAAATGAAATATTTGGACCACAATGAAAATTCCTTATTTCCCTTAGATACCTATGGGAAAGTGACTTCTAAATACTGCATTTGTTTTGGCTCAGAGGCAAATTATGGGTGAACTGAATCCCTCATCAATTTCACAATTCTCTGTGGATTTGCTTTGTTTGGCCAGCAAATTTTTCTTAATCACAATGAAAATTTGGGCAACATGTGTTTATAGTGTCCATTAGTTTAAATGGTGTTATCTAAAGATCCCACTTTGTGGTATTGAAGACACTTGGCTGGGCTTTCATTTTTGGTAGTTTGTACCAGAACATGAATAAGGCTATAATAATTGGTATATATTAGAGCTTATTCTAGGGTTATTTGTTCAAATCACAAGCCACAGCAAGACTGGATCTCTTACAAATTTCAAAAACATCTCTCTTGGGGTAATATTCTGGTGTGGTTAAATATCAACAATCATCTTTCTTATCCTAGCTCAAAACCTCTGAGGAGCTATGTGGTCCATTTTTATGACCCAGCTAGAAAAACAAGTATTGAAAGAAATATTTCCTAGTCTTCATGTACATGAGCTATGCCCTTCTTCTCATCTTGTCCTCAAAAATTTTTATCTTCTTTTCTTTCTTTTCTTCTACTTTAATATTTGAAGAACATTACATTTTGTTCTATTTTCCCTTACAGAACTAACATTAAACATGCCTCTAATATATAAAGGCATAATAATAGTGCCCAGAGAAGAAATACCATTACATAACTTTAAAAGTCTTTTGTAAATTCTGATGACTTATAAAGATTCACCATTAATAAAGTTTTCCACACCCCAAACTGAACAAAAGTCTTATCAAGGGGCTGGGAATGTAGTTTAGTGGTAGAGTTTTTGCCTTGTATGCATGAAGCACTGGGTTCAGTTCCTCAGCACCACATGAACAGAGAAGGCCAGAAGAGGTTCTGTGGCTCAAGTGGAAGTGTGTTAGCCTTGAGCAAAAATAAGCCAGGGACAGTGCTCAGGCCCAGAGTCCAAGCTCCAGAACCAGCAAAAACAAAACCAAAAAAAAAAAAGTCTTACTGAAAAGTGCTACTATGGTAACACATGGTAGGAATTTTAGACGCAAAGCAGAGTCAAAGGATAGCTTTAGAGACTACATATGTCAATAATTAATTACAGGGAAATATTATATTTCATTTCAGGAATGACAACAACAATACGAGCACTTTCTATATGCCCGGCTCAAAAATAACATGTTTGTGCAAACTTGCATGTCTGGAAAGCATCTCACATGTCTTAAATAAAACTGTTTTTTATCATAAAAATTCCTTTATAAACATGCTTTATGTTAATTTAATGGCTATAAATTTTGTTGGTGAAATATTGCTTCCATTATTAGTAAAGCTTCACATGTCAAGATGAGATTAATATATCTAATAGTGTGATGTTTCTGATTGAAAGTTAAGCATGTTTCAATTCTGAGTGAAGTGACTTATAACAAATACATCATGCCTCAGTGTAAATACTGAAACATCATAGGCCGCCCTGGATTTTCCTTCCTACCTTATTGGTCACTATTTCTCAGTTAATTTTGCTGACTGGTGTGGAATCAACTGTAGACTGGCAATTCAAGGATGTTTATTTGACAGAGTATATTTCCAGTCATTCTCCATAAGGAGTCTAAACTTTGGTTGTTGCTTTTTTTCTTTTCCAAAGTAAATGTAGAGTTTGGAATACAGCTTAGTAGAAGAGTACTTACCTAATATGAACAAACCCTTGACTTCCATCTCTAGCACTTTACCCACACCCATCCCCACATACTCACACAGGAATGCACACACACACACACACAAACACACAAACACACACACCCCCACCTGTGTGCATGTACACAAACACAAAGTTACATAAAATTGGATCATTTCTTTCATTAGCCTTCTTCAAAATATAAGAATACATTTTGTTTTCTAGAAAAAGCTAATTAGTCTTCATTTGTCACCTTGTCCCATCTAACTACTCTGCTATTCCAGGTGTCAGAACATTTTATAGACTCTTGATAAGGTTCTTCTATTGAGAACCCACTCTAAATTCCAAGTCACCTCCGATTAAGCTCACATTTTATAAGTTTATGCTGTATTATTTTATATGTGTGAACACACATGAAACAACCTTCCTTTTTATGTAGAATGGCAGATTGTATTGTTTCACCTATAAAACAATCTGTCCTCTAAATTCTCCTTCCAGTCTCTGGGTATCCATGTGCACATGTATTTGTGAACGCAAATCACAAGCAGACAAGTTACCATCAGAAAGTGAATAACTTCAAATGTTTTACCTTGCTAAAATCAACAAGGTGACTTTCTGGTTTTAGAAAGGAAAAGAAACAGATTTATCCAAAAGATAAACCTCCACTAAGGTATCTCTTGTGATATAACAAAAAGATTGAAATTCTGACAAAAGTGAATGTGCAAAGTATGAAAATTCTACTTGGAAGTCTGGTATTTTACCTTAGAATAAGCAGAAGAAAAGAGTCACTGACATTTTCTCATGTGTGAATGTGAAGTTTGTCAGTATCCCTATCAAATTTACTGTAAGTAGTTGAAAAGTTTAATTCAGGAGGAACAGTCACTTATGGAGTATATCCTCAGATTATATAAACCATTTGTATTGCATTTGGTATTGGATGAATTAAGATTGGAGTGTACTGGCAACATTTTACATAAACAATACATGTCAGGCAAAGATTCAACAAACTGTATTATTAATCTGCTGCCTCAAATTCCTTAGCTGAAGATATTCTTCAAGTTATTTTTTGTGTGTGTTAAATTTTATGTTGACATAGAAATATTTCTTTTTATTTTCCTCAAGACAGTTCATATTTTTAAGCAGTGCTTTACTTTGTCTCATGACTGAATTGCACATGCCTACCTTAAGAATTAAAGCTAATCTAGAAGTTAGAAATATATTTTCAAAATCTGACATCCTAATGCTAGAGAGAGAGGAATAGTGGAAGAGGCTACATTGATTAAGCTGTATTGTACTCAAACACTAGCATGTTGAACTGAAACTCTTCTGTACAACTGCTTAAAGATAACAGCAAAAGTTTTTAAAAATCCTAGATCCGGCTGGCAACCATGGCTCATGTCTGTAATCCTAGCTACTGAAGAGGCGAGACTGAGGTCTGATAATCATGATTCAAAGCTAGCCTCCGCAGGAGTCCATGAGATCTTTATCACTAGTTAAGAAATAAAACAGCCAAAAATTAAACTGTGGGTCAAGTAGTAGAGCTCTATCCTTGAGCAAAAAAGGCTCAGGAACCATGTCCAGACACTGAATAAAACAAACAAACAAACAAAAAGTTCCAGATCCAGATATTTCACTAATTTAGCAGTTAGTTAATTATTGGATATTATGGATCTTCTTTTCTTAAGAAGAGTTCATCTTGCCTTTTCGCGTATTCTTGAAATACACTCATAAAATATCCACCAAATACAAAAGCTGTCTCTCTCCTATCTCTGTTTTCAAGTGAGGAAAAGAATTTTTGCAGCTAAGAAATAAGTTAAATGTAATTTCAGTTTATTATTAAAAGTACTAATATCATAGATTAGTTTTAACCCAACACCATGAGAACTCTTAAAATCTTAACCTTAGGAATTCAGTTCCAAACATTCAAAGATATACTTAGAAAACTGGAGACGTCACATTAAATACCATGTTCTAATACAAAAATAGCAATAAATTTAGCATAGCTAAATTAGGTCCAGATCCAATGTAAAGTGAACTCTTTTCCCACTTTTAACATGCAATCTGGATGAAGAAAGGCAGTTTTCTGGGTAGGTGTGATTACTAATGGAAAAGAAGTCATAGCCTGCTTTGTAAACTTGGTTGTCTACTGGATGTAACAGGCTCCTTCCTTATCATTGACCTTGTTGTCATCCCTCTGAAAATGTTGAATGTGATCCATGGGTTACATGATCATAAATATCTTGGACACTAAGAATATGTGTCCTTTGCTCTACTGGCAATCCTACGTACAGTGAGTGACCCATAGATGACTCAAACATGAACCAAGTACCAGCCATTGTGGGAAGTTCTTTGTATGTTGTGGAGTTTTATCCTATTTGCAATGGTGTGTGACAAGAACTATTGCTGTAGTTTACAGACAAGGAAAATGAAAAACAAGAAGAAAACTCACCAGGAATTACTCCATGGAACCTGTGATTTTTACCTTAATCACACCACCATAAAGAGATCAGCAGTCAGAGGTCAGAAACCAAGTTCTGTGCTTCACTTCTTTACTAGTCACTAAGCCTTCCTTGTCAATCTCTGAAATGTTTCAGAATTTGTCACTTTCTCTCCATTTACTTACATTGGCAAGCTCAAATTTTCAGCACCTTTTTTCTGAAAAATATTCTTACTTATTTTTGCATTTCATGTCTTTCTACTCTAATTTCTGTATCACAACCTTGACATTTATTTCCTTCCTTTTCCCCCTTTCCTTCTTTTCCTTTTTCTAGGAGCTTCTCTGAATGTTCTCTTACCCAGTATTATTTACTCATTTCTGCACCATATTTATGTGCTCTGTTAATATAAAACTTATGCCACTGAAGCATAGAAAGCAACTGGACTATTACTCCTACTAGGAGACTGCTGACTATTTTGCAAAGTGCTTCACATTCATTCAATTTCGTATTCATTTACTCATTCATTCAACATGTGTATGCTGATCATGTACTTTATTCCAAGAACTTACAAATTTATAAATAATAATAGTAATAATAATAAAAGCAAAAATTGTTTCAATGATAATGTGCAACAATTCTACAATGTAAATGTTGTTTTTGTTTTGCTTTTCACACCGATCTCATATGTAGCTTGGACTAGCCTTCACCTCACTGTGTGGCACAGGCTGGCCTCAAACTGAAATCTTTCTGCATTAGCTTCACAAGTGCTGGAATTATAAACACGTAACACCATGTCGTCCCCCCCCCACATAGATATTGTTATCTTTATTTACACTGTGGAAACTGAAGAGAAGAAAGAAAAATATACCATTATCAATGCTTTGTTTATATGCCTGTGGCTGTGTAAAAGCTCAATAAATGTTAGCTGAATTTGAGTTTAAAGTCATAAAGCAAATAAGCACTTAAGAGAACCTGTTGTACCCAGAACTTAAGAACATGAATATAGTAATGTTGAAGAATCTGGATGTTAGAGTAAGACAAATGCAAGAACTGCAATACTGATTTACCACTAGTAAATCCATGATCTCAAATAAATGCCTTATTTCTACAGATTTCAACTCAAAATCTGCTAGAGATCTATTAGTACTTCTTTGAAAAATTGTTAGGGGATAATTTCTGTAAAGTGTTCAGCAAGCAACCTGATACGAAGTGAGATAGGATCACAATGATTATGCAATAGCACAATAAGGAACTCTTCAATGTGAAATTGTCAGGTTTTCATCTAGAATTTTTTGATGCTGTAATTTCTATTCACTTTATTTGTTTTTTATTATGGCTGTTACTTTTTTTTTAATGGAGAGAGAGACTAAGAAGTACAACCTGATTTTGGCCACTGAACACACATAGGTGTGCTGACAAATGAGTTCCTCCAGGTTTCAAGATTTTAGTAGTCAGTAATAAAGTTGATCTGAAGAAGAAAGTACCTACTTACACATTAGCCATAAAATACTATAATGTGCACGAAATAGAACTATTTGAAATGCTTTCAATTTTATTGTTCCCTGTGCCAGGAAGTGTAAATAAGGATGAAAATAATTACTGAGTTAAGATGTAAGTTTAAATATAGAAAACATTATATACCCTATCTGAAGCAGTTCAAATACAATTGGAAAGGAGCAAAAATGTGTCAAAAAAACAACCCTAGGGACTGTTCTCTATAGGGAACAAAAAGAATTTCACATATCTGTAAAGGTAAAGAAGGAATTTCTGGAATTTGGAGGGAACTTTTGGCTAAAGGATAAATTAGACAGCATATACATACAAATTGGCCTAAAATACAAATCTACCTGCAAGTGGTTTCTAACATTGTTGGAAGTAAAATGCCTCCTTGCCCAGAGCTGGTGCTCTGTGTGGTAAATACCTGACCCCTCTCCTTTTCGCCCCATCATTCCTCACTGGTGGTCAGTTTCCCAATGAGTAAATAAGGCCTGCTTCTTGACACAGATTCCTCAGGCAAACCAACTTTCAGTACACAAGAAGTCAATGTGACAAAGAGGAATTATAGAAGGCGAAGAAGCCTACAAGGAGTTGGCATGAGAAGGGCATGTTGGGAGATTATGCTGAAAATCACTGCAAGCATTACCCAACCATCTCTTTCAATAAACACTCTTAGGCTGGAGGCATTTGATAGTGAGCACTTCCAGTATTTCCCAAACAAATATATTGGGCCATTTGTGGTTTATACTCTAGAGCTTTTGTTTTGCTGTATCATCTGTGTTTTTAACTGTTGTATTTCTTTGGGTTAATCTTCCTTCCTCCTGGGAAACAAAACGTTCCGCAATAATAAACACTGTCTGTGGTAAGTCCCTAAAACTCCAGTGCAACAGATTGCAAAGCCTGCTGTCCATTCCAAATACACATGCATTGTTTCTCCTTAAGCCATTCGTTTCCATGTCTCTAACTCTGCCTTACATATGTGTCTTCCCTTTGGTTGCCCATCACCAATCATTGCTTGGAAAAAGATGTGCCAGTACTCATAGCAAATGTGTTCTATACGCAAAATCCAAAAACTTTGCTAAGTTATAGAAATTATTGACATCCCAGTAATATGAAAATATTTTTCTTATAGCTCTTCTTATGTCCAAGTATATTAAAAATGTGTTTTTAATTATATATGTTGAATCAAAGACATATGTAGAGAAAAATATAACCACTTGAACCTGGTTAATATATTATCTTGGGATATATTAGGCAGACTTTATTAGAAGTAGTTTTTACTTAATAGAAATTCACGTAAAAGAATGTTGAACCTAAGAAATTAATTAACTGGGTCTCTGACTCACTCAAAGGACCAGATGCTCTTGGAAAGAATCCCACAGTGCAAGGCACATGGTATAGTTCAGTAGCTGATGTGTAAAGCAATTGGGAGAAGAGAATCCGGCCATAGTAACATTATCTTAATTTGGGGAGAAACAGGTTTAATGATGTTCCGTCTTCTGGCATAATTATGAATACCATTTCATTATTCTCAATACACCCTTGTTTACAGAAGAAATTATATTGTTATTCTAACTTGAAAACTGAAGGGCACATTTTCCAACTACAAAAGACTTTTACTTGGTTCTGGCCAGTTAGAGTCATGCAGCAGTGACTAGTGGTGAAAACTGACCAAGAGATTTCTAACAGAGTCAGAGACAAATTCAGTCTTTTTTCTTTTAAATATTGAAACCCATTTATTTACAAATTCAGTCTTAACTGGTTTGTTTATATCTGCAATTAAATTATTTTCTACTGATAAAAATACCATTCACTTAGCAATTGCTATGTGCCAGGCATGGGTCCAAGGTTTAAGTCTATATTACCATGACATTATTCATCACAAAAATTAAATGATGCAGGCATCATTATTCCAATTTTAGATGAAATTAGATGGTAGCTGAGAAAGTTTATATGATTTGACATTACTAATCAATAATTCAGCCAGGATAACACATACATCTCTCTGACATAAAATCTTGTACTCTATTGACCAAGCTGACTTCAGCACATAGCTTGTTTTTTTAATAAAAGAGACATTAATCAATTCAAAGAGGAAAGTGATGTCCATATGACTACAGCTCACTAGGTAGGCCATTGTAAGTCAAAAACATTTTTACATATTCTCAGTGTTATCCTTTGATAGAGTTTCTGCAAGTATTCATAAAGTTTATTTAACTGGCAGTTCCTTAGTACAACTCAAGATATTTTTAATGTAAAAAAATGGGTAAGGTGACATCCAGGGGAGGGGAGTAGATGAATAAAGAGAAGTCCAAAAGCAGTCCAAAATGCCATGCATAGTCTACAAAAATCAAGAAAAGTGAGGGAAGGGGTAGGTTGGGTAGGATGGGTAGGAACACTGAAAATGGTGAAATGACTCCATTGAACTACAAAAGATCATAAAAATATTTTTAAACAAGAATATAAGAATGCATTCTTGTGACCGACACGTGTCTCATCACTATTCTCCCAACGATCCTATGCATGGTCTAAAGTAAAGAAAGGGTCAGAGCATATCCCAAAAGCATTGTAGACCATTCTTTCCAGAAGATGAATTCTGCTCATCTTTTTGTTTTGAATATAGATTGTGAGTGTATTATTTGTGTGTGCATGGGTGTGTGTGTGTGTGTGTGTGTGTGTGTGTGTAAAATCTATGAGTTTTACTATGCTGAAATTCTCCCATCTGTACTCCTCTCAGAATCAATCAGTGCCATCTGCTTATCCACCAGAGGATAAATGCAGAAGACTCTGTAATGCTTTTGTTTCAATTGTTCACACAACAAAAATATGTATGCTTTTTTTCCCTTTTCAAGTTTCAAATAATATTGGGAAGGCTTTGAAAACTATACTTTCTATTCTTCCAGAGATATTGGATATTGGTTAAGAAGGCCTGCTCTCAATTTTTCAAATGCAAAGCAACCAAATTTTCAGAGAAAGAGTCTTACTGGCCTTTAGCTGTGATTTATTGATGATTTTCCTTAGAATAGCAGGAATGGTAAGCAACGCCCTGTCATTCAAGGTAAAGAAAAAGAGTGTAACTTCAGTCTATTCTCAGTTTCTCTGGTACAGATGGAATAGGCTAGAGGATTGAGACTCAGGAATACAATGAAAATATCCTTCCAATTTTTATTTCATTATAAAAATCTGAACACATAATTTTTAATGAATGGGCCCAAGTATGTCTGTATAAAAACAATTGAGTCCAAAATATCTTTGTTATCAAAATTGGCTTTGTCAAATGGTGCCATTAAATGATTTTTTTCAGAAGGTCATGTACCCTAGAATACAGGGATATGTTTTGCAAGGCAAGCCAATCACAATATCTCATGTACCCGACTATGAGTGAGTGTGTGTGTATGTATATATATATATGCACACGTGTGTGTCTACTTGAATCATCAGATGATTATAATTGCATGAATAACTCTGAGAAAGAACTGCCCAATGAAATACATCTCATTTTGCTACTGTATTGAATTATGATGAGATAAAGCCAGTAGAATTTGTAGTGGTTTGTTGTATGCCAATAGATCATAAGTAAAAAATCATAAAAATAGATAATACAACTGGTTGTCCAAAGAGATACAGCTAACTTTTTGTTTTAACCAAATTCAGAAAAGTATGATTTTTATGATCCAATGGTGCTACTTACTTGTTTTATTCTATCTGTATCGGACATTTTTGGAATGTATATTTGTTTGTGTGTATGTGAATGTATGTGGAATGCACACTTTATGCTTTTTGACTGTTTGAATACTGATGATAATATCTATTACAGTGTGTAGCATAAAGTAGGAATTTAGTATTTGGCAACAACTGTAATTATGATTATTGTCATTCTGAGAGTTAAAAGCTATTATGCAACAGAATTCCACAGATTTTCTCATCATTCTTTAAGCTAAGATGCCTTTCATCAAACGATATCTTCGGCCTGGAATGCTGTCTTTTCAGCACTTCTTTTTCCACTAGTCATTCCTATAATTCTGGCCCCACTTTATACATTATACTTCAAGTAGCTCTGCCCTAAGCCCCAATTACTGAGACCTTTACCTATGCTTCCCAGACTTTGGGTTATTGTAACTATTATTGCTTGTTTTATTAACATCTGTGGATCCTTTGAAGATAAAGGATATGCCTTGCTTCACCTTATATTATCATAAATGGGTATATATGACATTATTATTTATATGTATGGATATATGTATATACATTGAATGGAGGTCAATAATTGTTCATAAAATGCTGTCCAGTTGAAAATATACAAACCTAAAATCTTATTCAAATTACCCCCAGAAATATTCTTCTGGGATTCTCTCCACTCTTTTAAAATCTCTGATCCTTTTGGCCAGTGTCTTTCTAGTTTGGCACATCCCAATTAACCTAGGCTATTTGCACATAACAAAATACTGGCTGGATCATGGAACAGATAAAGTATCTGGTCATGATACCTCTTTAAAACATACTGCAAACACTATTTCAATCCTTTATGGTACTCATAGAGATTACTACAATGTATGCCATCTGTTTCTCCAAGTCCCTTTTCAGTGATACTCTACCATATTTCTAAGCATTCCTCTACCTGGCTTTTATAGGAAGCCTGAAATGTCTAGCTCACGATTTCTGTTCTTTTTTCTTTCGTTTAGATCATGTCATTCTCAGTCACATCTTAAAACTTTTCTCTGTCTTGTCTTTTCTTAATTATTTCTTTATTTGTTATAACCTCCTTTTAAAATCCCAGCACATTTGTTCTTCTCAGAGGCTTGCCATTCTTCATGAAATGCTGCTTCTGAAGCGTGATGTTTTCTTGGGATTGGTGCCATGAAGCCATCACGTAGGTACCTTGACTAAATCAAATATCAAGTCCTGGTGTAGAAAATTGCAGACAATTATGACCATAATACATTATATTCTTTCCTTGTAGATATACTCCTTTGAGACTTGGACAATTTTTTTATGTAGTTACCCCTCAACAAGTTGTATCTGTGTTCCTAGTCTTTATGTTTCAGCTGTCTTGTAACTTGCTTTGAGTGAAAGAAATGATGACAAATACTAAATAGCTTCTGTTCTCACTCTGTAATAACAATAATGAAATTGTCACATAAAGAAGATTGATGTAGCCACTGAAGGAAGTAAATCCATATATATGTTTCTTCATTGATATCCCTTGACCAATCAACAAATGCCAACCACTAGGAGCATGAGTTTAATATTTGTGGAGTATATTAAAAGCTGACACAATATTTTACCTTTGAGAAAAGGTATAGCAGATGATAATCATCCTTACTGTCCTCCGTGTGGGGACACTGAATTCGAGATAGCACCTAACAACACAATGATACGTGGTAGCAGATGACAATGGCAGGATCCATGACCCAAAACGTTTATTTTCGTCTGTCATTTCACAGTTCCTCTACCTAGAGGCAATATCATTATTATATTGGCAACATGTGAATAATCAAGGCTTTAGCAAGTCTTTGATTATAATTTTTGAAACCCTGTCCCTAGGATCACTGGTGTTTACTTTCCACTACAACTTTAAAAAATGGTTGTACCAACTGTGAAGTAGTACCTCAAGTCTAAAATTCTCACCATGCAGGAGGCTAAGATCTGGACAATCATAATTTGAGTCTTGCCAGGGCAGAAAAGTACACTATTTTCTATTTCCAAAACAAACAACAAAAAGTAAAGCTGAAAATATAGCTCAAGAGATACAGTACCTATTTAGCAAGAATCAAATCCAAAGTTCAAGTTCTATATTACCAAGAGAGGAAGGGGGAAAATATAACATACATATATACATATACATATATATGTACACACACATATATACATAGAAATCTACATACATATACACATGCGTATATGTATCTATATATTTCAAGTCAATTTTAGATTTTGGATTCATTTTATTAAATATTTTACTTAACAACAAACATTTTTCAATAATACCTTTGAACTGTTTATAAAATCCTTTTACATTCACCTTTTATCTTTATCAGTCAAATCTTGTTAATGGGACTCAACTTTATACTGCATGCTTTTTGTTTTAGATTTAAAATGCAACATGATCCCAAACTGGGTATATTTTGTTCCCTTGATGCCCAGTGAAGGGATTGCTTTATATTGCCCATCATAAATTGGTTTTTGTCCCCCCCCCCAATTTCCTTGTATATTTTGTTAACCTGGGCTATTATTGATCAAAATAACTTTTTGGTGGTTGAGTTTTTTTCTTTAAACTGATCATTCACTAGCAGTGCTAAGAGATATCACATCAACACCAATTTTCTGAAAGATACATTACGAACAATATCTCAAGTAAAACTCATTGAGCCATTACTGAAATAATTTTGAGAACAAAAATATGTTTTACTTTTGAAGAAAGAATTATAGTAGTTTAAATTTTATATGGTATATATGTAGTATTCCAACCAGATACAAGGGACTGCTTTTTTATCCTAAAATGTACTTAATATTTATTTTCTTCCAGGTATGGTGCTTATTGTGTATCTTCTGTTTACTTCCCACAATTCACTAAATTTGGGCTTCTATTCTCAGCTTATGAACAAAGAAATTTACACCTAGAAATAAATAGTAATATCTAAATTCACACTATATCACACACTCTATATCAGGTTCTAAAATGGCTTATACACATTTATGAAAGTTAATGAATCTGGATTTTATTATCTCCTATAAAATTTGAGCCATGCTTCCAACCTTTGTGTTGAAGAAGATATCAAGTAAGATATTATGCGTACACTGAATAAATTTATATGAAAATAAACCCTAATCTATTTTTTTTCAAATTTTTATTATCAAACTGATGTACAGAGAGGTTACAGTTTCATACATTAGGCATTGGATACATTTCTTGTACTGTTTGTTACCTCGTCCCTCATTCCCCCCTCCCTCCTTCCCCTTTCCCTTTCCCCCCATGAGGTGTTCAGTTCACTTATACCAAACAGTTTCTAAGTATTGCTTTTGTAGTTGTTTGTCTTTTTTTACCCTGTGTCTCTCGATTTTCGTATTCCCTTTCAATTTCCTAGTTCTAATACCAGTATACACGGTTTCCAATATACTCAGATAAGATTACAGAGATAGTGTAGGTACAACCACATGAAGGTGATACAAGAACATCATCAATAGTAGAAGCTACAGATACACATGGGACGTTGAAAGTAGTTACAACTGTGTTACAACAATCATTTCTATAACATGGAGTTCATTTCACTTAGCATCATCTTATGTGATCATAAGGGTATAGCTATTGGGCTCTTGTGATCCTCTGCTGTGACTACCTAAACCTGTGCTAATTATTCCCAATAAGGGAGACCATAGAGTCCATGTTTCTTTGGGTCTGGCTCATTTCACTTAGTATAATTTTTTCCAAGTCCTTCCAATTCCTTACAAATGGGGCAATGTCATTCTTTCTGATAGAGGCTTAAAATTTCATTGTGTATATGTACCACATTTTCCTGATCCATTCGTCTACTGAGGGGCATCTGGGTTGGTTCCAGATTCTAGCTATGACAAATTGTGCTGCGATGAACATTGTTGTGCTGGTGGCATTACTATGATTTTGTTTGTGGTTTTTTGGATAGATACCCAAAAGTGGGGTTGCTAGGTCATAGGGGAGTTCTATATTTAGCCTTCTGAGGAATCTCCATACTGCTTGCCAGAGTGGCTGGACCAGTTTACATTCCCATCAACAATGAAGTAGGGTTCCCTTTTGGCCACAACCCCTCCAACAATTGTTATTATTAGTTTTCTTGATATATGACATTCTTACTGGGGTGAGATGGAATCTCAATGTTGTTTTGATTTGCATTTCTTTTATGGCCAGTGATGTAGAGCACTTTTTCATATGTCTCTTGGCCATTCTCATTTCCTCATCAAAGAAGTCTCTTTGTAAGTCTTTAGCCCACTTGATGAGGGGGCTATTGGCTCTTTGCGGTTTTGTTTTTGAGGAATGTAATTTTTTTAGTTCTGCATATATTTTAGATATGAGGCCTTTGTCCGTTGAATGGCCAGTAAAGATCTTCTCCCAGGGCTGGGAATATGGCCTAGTGGCAAGAGAGCCTGCCTCGTATACATGAAGCCCTGGGTTCAATTCCCAGTACCACATATATGGAAAACGGCCAGAAGTGGCGCTGTGGCTCAAGTGGTAGAGATCTAGCCTTGAGCAAAAGGAAGCCAGGGACAGTGCTCAGGCCCTGAGTCCAAGCCACAGGACTGGCAAAAAAAATAAATTAATTAATTTAAAAAAAAAGAAGATCTTCTCCCAGTCTGTGGGCTTTCTGTTTATCTTGTGAGCTATGTCCTTTGCTGTGCAGAAGCTCTGCAGTTTGATGCAGTCCCATTTGTCCAACCTTTCTTTGATTTGTAGCCTTTCTGAGTCTTTGTTAAGGAAGTTCCGTCCTGCACAAAGGAGCCCAAGTGTTTCTCCTACTCCTTCATTTAGTGTTTTCAGGGTGTCTGTTTTGATTTCAAGGTCTTTAATCCATTTGGAATTGATTTTGGTGCAGGGTGATATAAAAGGATCTAGTTTTAGTTTGTTGCAAGTGTTCAACCAGTTTTGCCAGCACCATTTGTTAAAGAGGCTTTCTTCCAAACTATTGTTTTAGCTCCTTTATCAAAGATTAAGTAGGCATAGTTCTGTGGGTTCATTTCAGGGTCTTCAATTCTGTTCCATTGGTCTTCAGGCCTCTTCCGGTGCCAATACCAAGCTGTTTTTACTACTATAGCTTTATAATACAGCTTGAAGTTGGGTATTGTAATTCCTCCAGCACTGTTCTTTTTGCTTAGGATTGTTTTTGCTATTCTAGGTCTTTTATTGTTCCATATGAATTTCTGGAATGCTTCCTCTATTTCATTAAAAAATGATGTTGGGATATTAATGGGTATTGCATTAAATTTGTAGATAGCCTTTGGCAATATTGCCATTTTGATTATATTAATCCTCCCAATCCAGGAGCATAGGAGGTTTTTCCATTTCATTAGTTCTGACTGAATATCGTTTTTCAAGCTTTTAAAGTTCTCATCAAAGAGATCTTTCACTTCTTTGGTTAAGGTTATTCCTAGGTGTTTTATGTTTTTTGAGGCGATTGCAAAAGGAGTTGCTTTCCTGATTTCAGCCTCGGTCTTCAGGTCGTTAGCATAGAGAAAGGCCGTTGATTTTTGAGGGTTTATTATATATCCTGCAACTTTGCCAAAGTTTTGGATCAGCTCTAGTAGCTTGGGGGTAGAGTCTATGGGGTTCTTTAGGTATAGGATCATGTTATCTGCGAAGAGAGAAAGTTTAACTACATCTTTTCCTATTTGGATCCCCTTTATATTTTCTTCTTGCCTAATTGCTCTGGCTAGGAATTCTAGTACTATGTTGAAGAGAAGGGGAGAGAGTGGACATCCCTGCCTTGGTCCTGATTTTAAAGGGAATGGCTTTAGTTTTTCACCATTCAGAGTTATGCTTGCTGTTGGTTTGTCATAAACTGCCTTGATTATATTCAGGAATGTTCCCTGGAATCGCAGTTTTTCCAGGGCTTTTAGCATAAATGGGTGCTGGATTTCATCAAACGCTTTTTCTGCATCCAGAGATAAAACCATGTGGTTCTTTACCTTGCTCCGGTTGATGTGATGGATTACATCAATTGACTTGCGTATATTGAACCAACTTTGCATCCCTGGGATGAATCCAGTTTGATCGTGGTGTATGATTTCTTTGATGACCTGTTGAAGTTGATTGGCCAGAATTTTGTTGAGAATTTTTGTGTCTATGTTCATCAGGGAAATCGGTCTATAGTTCTCTTTCCATGATGAGTCCCTGCCTGGTTTTGGAATGATGGTTATACTGGCTTCATAGAAAGTGTCTGGTAGTGAACGTTCTCTTTCAATTTCATTGAAGAGTTTGAGATATATTGGTGTGAGTTCTGCTTTGAAGGCCTTGTAGAATTCTGCTGTGAATCCTTCTGGACCTGGGCTTTTCTTGGATGGGAGATCACTTATTGCCTTTTCTATTTCAGTACTGGATATGGGTCTGTTTCAAAGGTTTAAATCTTCATGGTTGAGTTTGGGGATATGAATTTTTTCTAGAAAATCATCCATTTCTTCCACGTTCTCGAATTTGTTGGTATAAAGGTCTGCAAAATAGTCCCTTACTATTGTCTAAATTTGGGTTGTTTCTGTGGTAATGTTACCTGATTCATCTCTTATCTTGTTTATTTGAGTGCGCTACCTTCGATTTTTCGTCAGGTTTGTTAGGGGTCTGTCTATCTTCTTTTGTTGATTCTTTCAATGGTTTTTTTTCATCTCTAATTGATTTAATTCTGATTTTATTTTAATTATTTGCTTCTGTCTACTGACTTGTGGTTTGGCTTGTTGTTCTCTTTCAAGGAAATTAAGGTGCTTCCTTAAATTATTGAGTTGCTGTTTCTCCAGTTTGTTGGTGTATGCACTCAGAGATATAAATTTTCCTCTGAGTACTGCCTTGGGTGTGCTCTGTAATGGGGACATGAGCAGTTTCGGGACCAGTGCCTCCACTGTCTGCTGTGGGGCCTTTAATGCCTGGCTTTGAATAGGCTGTGTACTCAGCAGGGCGGGGTGCCTCTGGCCTGTTTTACCCGGCTGAGAGTTGCATGCCTCGGGGAGGCTCCTCCCTCCTGGGCGGGGTGGCAGCCTGGCGGAGCTGGCTATGGAATTCAGCTCCGTTTGGGGCTGGGAATTGGGCTTCCTCTGTGACAGGACCGTTTATCTGTCTTAGGAACTGTTTGTTCCCCCATCTGGTGTTTCCGAGCCGCCGGTAGCTGCTCGCTGCTTTTGCTTTAAATTTAGAAATTCCGGAGGGCAGGGCGGGACACGTCTGGCCATAGCCCAGGACACGCCTCCCACCTGGGCAGGGGGTGTTCTCCTGGGCAGAGCTGGCTCTCATTGGTCATCCCTCTTGCCCTTTTCAAAGATGGCTCCTTTGTTCTCGCTTTCCCCAGGCCCGCTTTAGTTCCAGTCTGGTCTAACCCTATGCCAGTGTCAAAGATGGCACTTTGCTCTGGGGGTGGAGGAAGGGCTACCTTCCAGAAGCTGCTCTGTGGGCGCAAGTGAAAATATCTTATGTGGGGTACTCACGCTTTCTCTGAGATTTCAGCCCGTTCGTGCTCAGCCACCATCTGGAGGATTTTTCCCTGGTCTACGCTGTGTGCTTTAGCCGCGTGGAGTGGGGGTTGCTGTGCCAGGTGCTGTGCCAAGTGCTGTGCCAGGGCTGGCACTGGCAGGGCGGCAGGATGCAGCCCAGAGCTCAAATCGGTGTTTTCAGAAGAGCAAAGTCGATTTTTCCTTCCTGGCCATAATCCGTGTACTGTTAGAACTTACTCTGGCTGTCTTTCTAGGAGTAAAGTTTCTATGGGGTGAGAAAACTGCGATGTTGGAGGGAGCTCAGCTAGGGCTCTGCTGCTCCTCCGCAGTCTTCCTGGAAGTTGATCATAAACCCTAATCTATAGTATAGTCTCTGGGACAATGGTATCATTAGATTTTTTAAAAAATTTAAACCAATTAGTCAAAATTATTCTTGATATGCCTTGGAATCAAAGTATTTGCTTTAGTTGGTAGTTCAAAAGATACCAAAGAACAACAAAAGTTAATGCCTACAAGTGAGGCACATAATGAAATGTCTATGCTCAGGAAAGAACCATAGGAACTCGCTTAGATTCTCTCAGGAAAACCTTTCTCTTTCACCTCCACTCCATATTAAAGGGCAATGTCATATCATGGAGAAACATACTCTCTGTGCTGAGGAGTCTTGTCCTAATTTCTAAATATTTTGATTTGAAGATCTTTATTTATCTTATTGAAATATACAACTCGAAGAGAAAATGCATCTTCCAATTACAATATTCTAGTGACGATTGGAATTTTCATTCCACTTAATACTTATGAAATAGGTTTCTAAGTATATATGTTTATATAGGTCTATATCCCTATACTCAATAAGTTTATGTCTAATATTCCACTGTTGGAAATTGAGGCAAAGAAGTAGTAAGTCCTATGGTCTCAATGATTATAAGTGACACAATCACAGCTAATCTAGTATGAAAAACCTCATCATTAACTTCACTGATACTTATAGACTCAAGAATCTTATGAAAACAAATGCAAAATGCATAGAAATGATTTTTAAATAGTAATGTGTGATCCTAATGAATGCCATTGTTCTAACTATTCTGAAGAAGTTAACAATGCTGTGTGAAAGTATAGGCACAAATTGTCCAGCATTATAAACTACTAGACTACCAAGTATCTGTTGATTGAACCAATTCTGTTCCAAACATGAAATAGAAAACAAAAGAATGCTGACTTTTAAAGTGTTTTTTGCATCATTGTATCTGCTTCATTGCCTCTCTTCTAAGTATTTATTAGGTGCTTAGTAGAAGTACTGTACATTTATGAAATTAATTGTAGGTGCTACTTTGAAGACCATTCTTAAGCATCTACTTAGCAACCATTTTTATTCCCTAATCTTCACCTACTATACTACTTTTTTTTTCCTTTTTGTGTCTAGTTCTATTTGTCTTCTCAGAATATTCCACTGGCCACAGCATCTGAGTCTGGATCAAGTAGCTGTTGGACTTGATAAGTCTATAAATAAGACATTTAAAGTCACAATAGAGTCACTTCTGCAACTGTATGGTACAATAAAATCATGTACTTGCAGAGAGCTAATGCATTGTATTATAGCTCTGAGAATATAAGAATTGAAAGAAATAGAACTAACCTCCTTGTTTGTACCAATTACTACTTTGACACTATTGGACAGTCAACCTCATTTCTTCACCAGAAAAAGGAGTTAATGAAAACATAACTTGGAGGTTTTCAAGGATAATAAAAGGAATATAAATGTAGCCAATAAAGGGACATCACAGGCATCAAATCATTTTCTATTTTCTTTCCCCTTCATACTAGTTTTCTTTTCCACCTTTCTACTTCTTTCAGCTCTGCATTAATTATATCAGTAAGAGCAAAAATATTCACAGGTTTTTTTTCATTTCATATGTACAAAAGTATCTTATAACATATCTTTTATGGGAGGTAAAAGATTTTTAAAACGGGAAATGTATAAGCAGATACCTTTAGCTAAATTGGCCTTCTTGGGATTTTTTTATGTTTGTGAATATTAATTTTCTCAAAAATAACTAAGGTTCACATGTTTTTTAAAGTGAACATCTATAGAGTTTAAAACTTACAGAATTGTAGCACTGGAAGGGATAATAAAAGGGAAAATAATGAGCTGCTACTTAAACAGTTGAGGCAGAGGCCTTCTATGTACATTCAATTTTACTTGATTCTCATTAAAGAAAGTGATGGCATAGAGACGAAGAAAAAAATCTATCCAGTGAGGTTTAATTAAAACATTCATTTGGCCAGAGGAAGGGATATGCTCTATAGAGATGGGTACAGAGAGTAACATACAGGAAACAGAAATTGTTCTGATATCAGCAACTATTCAAACCTAGTGGAAAAAACCAGTAGAAGATCAGTCAGTAACAGGAGAATATGGTAAGACATAATGATATAAAGGTAAACTGGGACAGAGTTCTAGACTTGCCTAAGTATTTTGAATGTTAGCATATATGTGGTAGATAGCCCCTGGAGGATTTTGAACAGAAGAGTGGCAGATCTCCTGTAGCTAGTCAAAAGCTACCCCTGGCTATTGTGAGGAAAACAAATGGTCAGTGGTAAGAATGGAAGCAGAGAGTAGTTAGAAGCTATTACTGTAGGATAAAATAAACAAAATGATATAAGCCTATTAATGTTGAGAAGAGAAGTGGTTGGGTTTAGGGAGAAGCCATGATTATGGATTAAAGTGGGAAATGAGTCACCTGAGGAAACCAATTTCAACTTCTAAAATTGGGGCTTCAAAGTGATTGGGAGTTGCTGCTCTTTAATGTGTTGCAAAAGATTTGAGGGGAAAAGTTTTGGATAAAACAAGAATATTTGCTTTGGTATGGTATGGTGGAGATGACTATAAGACATGCAAAACAACATCAACAATAACATATTTTCAAGTCTTTGAATAGATATATGACTTGAGCTCTGGGAGCAGATAAACATGAATTGGTTGGCAACATTTAGATAATTTTTTAATACCATGGGCCTGGATGAGTTCATCTGAGGCAACACTGTATCTAGCAAAGGAGTGAAGACCAGAAATAGCACCAGGAAACCATACCAATTGTAAAATGATAAACTAGAGAGTGTAAGAAGTACCTCCAGAGATATTGGGATAGAAGGGAAAACATGTAAGACAAAAAAAATGCCATCATAATTCAGACGTAAATCAGTTTATAGGACTGCCTACAGTCCTGGGTGCCAAAATAATGTTAGCCTCTGTGGCCTTCAAGGTCAAATAGTAAGACAGAACCAAAGCCAATTTTTAAATCATTTGTCCAGATTGAGGCAATGTGTCCAGATGAACATTAATTTTTTTTCTTCCAAAAGCCTCGCAGAAACCCTGGTATTGTAGGAAGAACAAATAAAGAAACAGAGTGAAGAATGAAGGGGAGTCTCAGAGGCAGGAGGCTTTGAATCTTTGCCTTGAATGTTTTTCCTTCAAAAGCATCCATTCTCTAAGGGGAATTGAAACAGGAAAAAAGTTCATGTAGCTTCCTCTTCCTCTGAGCTGCAGGCTGAAATCCCCTGATGTAACTGCTCAAGCTGCCTTCCTGCCATTTCTGGTTCTGGTTTTGAGCCAAAATCTCTGAGAGAAGTAGCTCTAGACAGCAATGTAGGTCACAAAAAAATGCCGACAGTAAGGTGAACTTTGAAGATATGCAATTACCTCCTCCCGACCCCAAAGTTCAACTGACCCCATTACCTCGATGACGATCCCCTTAGAGGGCTGTCTTATTATGTAACCACATCCATGAAAGAACAGAGACCCGCTCTGAGCCTTGAAAGAGGGTTTCTGGACATCAAAGTCTTGAGTGGATTTCCTTGGAACATCGCTGATGTAATACAATCATCTACCACTTAGCAATCTGCTTGAAAGAGGAAGAGAGTTACACTATGAACTTGATAGGTATAATTAAGAGAAGTTTAGATTGAACTGGACAATAAAGACAAGCATGAGAGTCATTCAGAAGTTGGATAGGTGTCCAGCTTTACCACTTAGTAATAGTCTGATGATATGAGACTTATATGACTGTTCTAAATCTCTTTTTTTCTTAAAATAGGCATTATCTTAAGACCTACCTTATCTTGGCTGCAGGAATCACACACAAAAAATGTGTGTGTATGTGCAGAGAAAAAGTAAAAAGTAGTGCTGTGCTAAGCACATAGGACAGATCATATGACATTAGTAAATAACATCCTACAGGAGGAAGGGTTAACAGGATTCAAAGGAAAAGCTTCACTCTTAATGTTTTATTTTTTATTGTCTAAGATTAAGAACTTTGTACTTGGCTGTACATTCATGTCTTGTGTAGCTGCTAAAATAATTCTTGCTGTCAAATATGTGACCTAAAAAATTAGAAGAATATCTGCCTGATATTGACACTGGGGGAAAAAAAGTCTTTAACAGGACACTGAAAGCACAAGAGTTAAGAGATCCATTGATAAATTAAAATAAAACCTTCCATTAATCAAAAGAGATCATTAAGGGAAAGGAAACCATAAGCTTGGAGAAAATATTTCTAGTATATAGCTCTAATTTGCAGCAGTTCCTTTAAGACATAAGCAAGAGACTATCTTTAAAATCTCAAAAACACCAAAATATCAAAATGAACATTAAAATATGAAATTTACTAAAATCATTAGTTTTCAGAGATATAAAAATTAAATACACAATAAAATATCATGACCCATCCATCAAAATGGTCATTGAAAATACAAAATGTTGGTGATAATATGGATAATAGTAACTTATTTATAATGTTGAATGCATTATGCACTGATAGAACAACTTTGAAATCTTACTTGTTGGGACAACCAAAGAAATCTTAACATTTTAACACAATCAACAAAGTCCATGTACAAAAATATTCATACCATCTTTATATTGTAATATACCAGGGGAAAAATAGCATTAACAGCCCTAGATTTGAAACAAGGGAACAGGAGAATATATCAATTAATTGTAATATATTTATATAAGAAAATTCTACAGAACAATGAAAGAAAAATCCAAATACTTGCTAGGAAAATGTAACTGAATCATACAGATAAACTCTTAAGTAAAAGTTGAAACACAAATTGTATAGTGTCATTTGCATGAGTATCAAAAATAAACAAAACTATCATGGGAGTCAAAACAGTGGTTTCTCTTGGTAGTACTGTAAGGAGTTGTCAGAATGATGGACATATTCTATTATTTTTATCATTTGCATATATTCATATGCAGAAATTCATTTAGGTTTTATAGGTTTTTAGGTTTTAGGTTTATAGGTTTTTAGGTTTATTCATTTAGGTTTGCATCTTTGAGTCACTTAAAATTTTGAGCCACAAAATTCTACTTAAAACATAACTCATAAATAAATAAATATACAAATTTGTAAATAACAGTTAGGGTTCCTAAACTGTACAGCAAAAGATAGAACTAAAAGGGTTACATGTTTATATTCATTCTGAATCCATTCATTATGAATACTGCTGGAGACGTGGCTCAGGTGGTTAAATAGTAAGTCAAAGTATCACATACCAAGCTCAAATACTTGTTTCAGACCAAAAAATAAGTGGTGGCTCACCTGTGTGACTGAGGTCTAAGGATCATGGTTCAACAACCCAGGCAGAAAGGTCTGTGAGACTCTTATTTCCAATAAACTACTCAGAAAAAAGCTAGAAGTGATGCAGTGGTTCAAGTAGTAAAGTGCTAACCCTGATCACAAAAAGGATCAGGGAGAGCACTCAGACCCTGAGTTCAAGCCCCAGGGCCAGTCAAAAATAATAATACAATGTATGGAGAAATTACTTACTTAACTAAAATATTTTTCAAATTATAATATTATACATAAAGTCCATATAAACCTAGGAATGGGATCTTCAACATTAAAACCAACAAAAGTAGTGTCAGAGAGAAACATTATGTCTCTAATGTCTGCCTTCTTTAGTCTATTTGGAATAATATTGGATAACTTGTCAAAAGTGAGCACCACTGACATAAGTTTAGATGATTACAAAATTCCTGGTACCCTTCCCTTGTTTAATATCCTTCCTCACTGCTAAATGTTTACATCCCATAACTCTCAACTTGGAAGGCAGAGACTGGGAAAACTATGATGGTTTAATCTCAAGCTAAAAGTTTTCAAGACCCCCAAATATAAGCAAATAAAAAGCTGATTGTAGTGCCATGTTACTGTCATCAAAGCTAACTGGGAGTGATAAATATGAGGACTGTAAACTAGGCCATTCTAGGCAAAAAGCAGCCCAACTATCACATGCAAGGCCCTGAGTTCAAACTGTATGTGGGGGGTGTGTGTGTGTGTGTGTGTGTGTGTGTGTGTGAGAGAGAGAGAGAGAGAGAGAGAGAGAGAGAGAGAGAGAGAGAGAAGGAGGAGAGGGAGAGAGATGTGATTGTAACATTTATTGTGCAGGATAGAAATGCAGTAGGCATTAGCGATTTTTCCAAAATAATTTATTTTTCTGTTTTTGTTTTTTGAGTTAATGTCTTACAGTAGCCTATGGTGCAGGCTGGCCTTGAACTTGAAAGCCTCTTGTCTCAGTCAGCTGAGTGCTTGGGATTATAAACAACTATCACCAAACCTATCTTCTAAGGAAGTTTCACAATGTAAGTATCCTGACGTTTATGTTAAAAGATGTTAGCCACACCAAGTTCTCAAGTCTCTTTCCAACTTAACACATTTCTCAACACATTCCAAATAGCTTCTTCTATAAAGTTGCTCAAGTTGAAAATTCCCTCAACATTTTCTTCCTTCATAGAATCAGCAAGTCTTATCCTTTTGTCTGCTAACTAATTTTATAATCTATTAACTCTCTATCTCATTTCTTTCAGAAACATAAAAGCTTGTCTACAACTGAGTCTACTCAAAATGGTCACATTTGATTACATTCTTCCTTACTGCTAAAGATTTATATCCCATAATGACTGCTAAGGATAACTGTAGGAAACATTTGCAGTATAATATTTTGATAACAGCAAATAAATACATTATAAGGAGTAATATTTAAGCAATACAATTTCAAGAAATGACACATTTACCAATTTACTTGACACAGAAGGAAAAAATTGTTGTGAATGCAATAACTGTATGACCCTATCCTGGACAACTGCTTATATATGACAAATGAATGTGATGAGTAAGGATATTTTTAGTCCATTGTGAACAATACATTACTCTCTTCTTAGTCTTTATTTTATCTTAATGTTACCTGTGTAGTAAGTGTTCATGTTCTCTATATTTTTAGTGTAGTTGGAGAGTAAGATATCCATGTCTGTCTTCCCTAAAGTATCTTCTGTATAATCTTCTTCATCATTCATAAGAAAATCCTCTTTCTTTAGGAAATTCAATAAATCTTTGAAAGTTTAATATGTACAAACTATATTTACTTTTGACGTCTTGTTTTTCATGAGAAATATCTTCATTGTTCAGGTGATATATATGGGAAATTTATTGATTTGAGTGGAACATACAAAAATAATATTTATCAGCAAAGGTAACAGTCATTCAGTAATCATTATTAAATGACTTTTCACTTCGTAACAAGATTTTCAAGAACAATTGTTACGTGAGAATCAATTTTGTGTTCTCTTGTTCCTTTCATGCAAAACTAAACACCTTAACAAGATTTGAAGGAAGCCTGACTTAGATCCTGCTCTATCTAACAATAATCTCCATTTCACATGCCTGTCTTTTAGTCTTCATGAAATACAGAAATCCCAGCGCTGGGGACATGGCCTAGTGGCAAGAGTGCTTGACTCATATGCATGAAGCCCTGGGTTCGATTCCCCAGCACCACATATATAGAAAACAGCCAGAAGTAGCGCTGTGGCTCAAGTGGCAGAGTGCTAGCCTTGAGCAAAAAGAAGCCAGGGACAGTGCTCAGACCCTGAGACCAAGGCCCAGGACTGGCAAAAAAGAAAGAAAGAAAGAAAAAAATCTCGCACTGAACCAACTCAGGAGCTGCATGCTTTAAAAGTATTAGATATGAGACAGGCACCCATATCTGATGTCTGTAATCCTAGCCACTGAGGAGGCTAAAAATCTGAAGATTGCAGTTCAAAGCCAGCCCAGGCAGGAAAGCCAGTGAGACTCTTACAACCCATTATCCACCAAAAGACCAGTAGTGGTGGTGTGGCTCTAAGTGGTACAGTGCTAACCTTAACCAAATAAAAAGAATAAAAGGCTCAGGGACAACACTCAAGCCCTGAGTTCAGGCCCTGTAACAGGAACACACACACACACACACACACACACACACACACACACACACACACACACACACCACTGGATTTGGAAGATCTAAGACAAACCTATGTCTAGGCAAGATCTTACTTACAAGAGAGGATTCAGAAAAACAATAGCTAGTACTAGACAAAGAGAAAGTTTAGAAAGCATTTACTTTCAGAACAAACTTAGACAACAAATGACCTGTTTATAATTACTTCTACTCAAAATAGTCAAATTCCCTTTCTCTTAACCATCCTGTTAGAAAACCATACTAAGAGTTGATGTGGTAGTAAATACCTGTAAACCTAGCTAACTGGAATGCTGAAATCAAAAGATTGAGAGTTGAAGCCTGCCTGTACAAGAAGTTCACAGGACCCCATCTCAACCAACAAAATCCTGGATGTCGTGACATGAACCTATCATTCCAGCTATACAAAAAGCACCAACAAGCAAATGTAGTCGCAATACTCAATGTACATATGTGAAAATGGAATTAAGAGACTTGAAAGGACTGAGGGAGTTGGGCTAGATGTGGTGTTTGAATGATGGAAGGGCAACACTGATCATGACATACATGGTACACATAAGTTAGCATGTTGAATTCAAACACTTTGTACAACTCCTTAAAGATAATGAAGTACTAAAACAATAAAGCAGGTGTAAGTCATTAATACTTAGTCTGATCTAGTATTCTCAAATCACTTTTTGAGATTGGTTCATGTATATCATTTAATATTCACAGAACCTACTATTGAACTGATTATATACTATATTAAAAAGTGGAATTGTCGGGCTGGGGATATAGCCTAGTGGCAAGAGTGCCTGCCTCGGATACACGAGGCCCTAGGTTCGATTCCCCAGCACCACATATACAGAAAATGGCCAGAAGTGGTGCTGTGGCTCAAGTGGCAGAGTGCTAGCCTTGAGCGGGAAGAAGCCAGGGACAGTGCTCAGGCCCTGAGTCCAAGGCCCAGGACTGGCCAAAAAAAAAAGTGGAATTGTCATCTTGAGATTGCTTTAGAATTTTTATTCATATAAATGTCTCAACAATAGCCATCTCACCAGGTGGCTCACTCAGGAGCCTGAGATCTGAGGACCATGCATGGTTCAAAGCCAGCTCAGGGAAGAAAGGCCATGAGACTGTTATTTCTAGTAAATGACTTGGAAAATCTGCAAGTGGAGTTGTGGCTTAAGTGGGAGAGTGCTAGCTTTGAGCAGAAGAAGCTCAGGGACAGTGCCCAGACCCCGAGTTCAAAACCCAGGACTATCAAAAGAAATTAGCCATCTCACAGTGGATAATTCAGTGGCATTTAGCACATTCAGAGTGATCAACAGCCATCATCTCATCGCCATGCTATGTTGTCATCCTAGAAGATCCTAATAAATAATCACTTCCCACTTGCTATTTTTCCTGTCCTCTGACAACCACTAATTTTTTCTATTTCTAGATTTTCATATTCTGGATATTTTATGTAGAAGGAATCATATAACAGGTGTCCAGTGGGTCATTTGGCTTCTTTGATGTAGCATGATGTTTTTAAGATTTATCTGTGCTGTAGTGTGTATTTTATTCCTTTGTCTAGTAGAATGATACTATATTATATGGCCACACCATTATTTGTTTTCCATTCATCTATAAGTTGATTTTTTGGTGTCGAATTTTAACAAACTAAATCTGTTTTTATTCACTTAAGACTGTCACTTTTTTACAAAAGTGATAGATTTATGAAGTATTTTGTTAGGTAAAAGCAAATGATCCCTTGTGGATTTTCAAACCCGAATTTCTCAAATCATTTCTTGTATGGCAAAAAGTACTTTGAAGATGAGTTACAGATTTCAAAATAGTTTATTGTGAATCATTCAGTGGGCCTGATAAAATCACTAATGTCTTATAAGGAAGAGGTAGAGATAGGAAGGAGTCATAAGACATTAATTAACACGTTCAAACTATCTGGAGCCAAGAAAGGAAGCCCACCTGTAGAAACTAGAAAAGCAAGGAAATTCATTTCCCTCTGAAGTCTCAAAAGTGAATGTAGGGGCTCAGAATGTGGCTGAGTGGGAGAGTGCTTGCCTAGCATGCATAAAGCCCTGGGTTTGATTCCTCAGTATCACAAAAGCAGAAAAAGCCAGAAGTGGCGCAGTGGATCAAGTGGTAGAGTGCTAGTCTTGAGCAAAAGAAGGTTCGGATTGACAAAAAAAAAAAAAGGTGGTGAGGGTGGGAATGCAGCCCTGGTAACGCTTGTTCCTATACTTTCAGCCTCCAAGACTATCACGGAATATATTTCTGTTGTTTCAAGTTACTAAATCTGTGATATTTGTGATAAAGCGAGAAGAAACTAATATTCCCCACTCAAGAGATACAATGTTAAACTTCACACTAAAATTTTGTAGCCAACCTATTGATAAACATGCAGATATATTCATGTTTGTATTTACTACTAACAATATTTATTGACCTGTGTATTACTGAGTGTGGCTTTTACATGACAATAAAGAGCTAGATGAAGTTTGTCATAAAATGTGAGATAAATGCTAGCAAATTGATCTCGGCTTTGCCACTGAATGAAGTTTTTAACAACTAGAAAACAATAAAGTTTTGAATATGTCAAATAGTTATTTATTTGGAGTCTGTAAGAGCTATGCATATTCCTTATTAATTCTAATACTATATATATTTTAATATGTGGTTCAAATAATCTTTAGAGTATCCCTCTTCAAAGCTTTATATGAATTGAGACAAACACCAGTAATGAAAACTAAATGGTAAGTTTTAACATGGGAGCTGCACTGGATAAAAATGATAACACTTATTTTCCTTACTAAAATAAGAAAAACTAATACATTTTAATAGAAAACACTTTGAAGAGGTTAAGATTTTGCTGATTTTGAAAACAAAACTTGCTTTAATTTCCCTTTGAGTTTTAGCTGAACTTGCTGTTAGAATTTTCTTTTCTTTTAGCCAAGTAGATGGTTTTGATCAATACACCTGAAAACACAGAAACTTCTTCAATCTACTTTGTGTTATGTCAGAGTCAGCTGCTTCTTAATGATGTCATGTTTCCTTCCTGACCTTGGGAATGTCATTTAAAAGAACTCATTTCCAGAGACTAAAAGATCCATCCCTGAACTTCAAGTCATACTACTAAAATAGTCCGTGTGCGGCTCTTTTCCACTCGTTTCCTCATATTGAATCAGTCTCTTCTCTAGAGTGTTGACTTTTCCACACCCTTGTCAGTTTCAGTATAAACCTGTATTAGTCAAAGGCACAAGGAGGGGACTAAGGAAATCCTATAGAATAATCACAGGAAACTAACACAACCATTAAGGAGTCTGGAAAAATGAACTTAGAAGAAAGCAGGGCTTAGCTTGTAGCATTTTTTGGGATAAGGAAAGAACTTCAGGCAGAGATGGCTTTAGAAAATAAACATGAAATTTAACACACACGTGTGGCTATATGCAGGGTGCAGTGAATTAAAGATTTCTAATTGTATAAATAAGGATAAAGTAAGAAAAGTGGTAACACTTATTTTCCTTACAAAATGAATATCAATAAAGCTTATTAGGAAGAATTTAAAGAGGTGAGTTCATTGATTATGAAAACAAAACTCGGAATTCTTTTTTCAAAGAAAAAAAATTATTTTCCTTTTCTTTCTCAGAATTATTTTTCTTCCAAGAATGGGAGCGTTAATAGCCATGGTGACTTGAGCAGTAATTTTTATTTTTTTATTTAATTATTATTATAAAGTTTATGAACAGAGCCATTACAGCTATATAAGTCAGGTAAAAAATGCATTTCCTGGGGCTGGGGATATGGCCTAGTGGCAAGAGAGCTTGCCTCCCATACATGAAGCCCTAGGTTCGATTCCCCCAGCACCACGTATACAGAAAATGGCAAGAAGTGGCGCTGTGGCTCAAGTGGCAGAGTGCTAGCCTTGAGCAAAAAGAAGCCAGGGACAGTGCTCAGGCCCTGAGTCCAAGGCCCACGACTGACCAAAAAAAAAAAAAAGAATGCATTTCCTTTGGAACAATGACACCCCTTCCCTCACTCTCTCCATTTTCCCTCCCATAGCCATCCACAAGCTGCATAGTTGATTTTCAACAGTGTCTAGTGGGTACTATTGCTGTATTACTTCACCTTTTGTCCCTCCATTCCTGGGTTTTCCCCAATAAATGAAATGTGTTAGAATCTGATAATTTGAAACATGACTTCATGAAGGATGTGACACAACAGGAAATCATTTTAACATTTACTTAGAGACCCAGCAATGATTATTTTGACTTCATTTGCATGTATTATGTGTTCATATCTAAAGTCAGTCTGGGAAATGAGTAATAATGACAAGAAAGCTTTATGAAAGACTTGTGAAGCAGGTGGCAGTAGATCATTCCTAAATGTATCCTTACATTGTAGACAGCTAATTCTCTTGCCTATTGACTTAAAATGATGTTTTTTCAGACCAGAGATTATACAAAAATAAATCTTTGGGGCTGGGGATATGGCCTAGTGGCAAGAGCGCTTGCCTCTTATACATGAAGCCCTCGGTTCGATTCCCCAGCACCACATATACAGAAAATGGCCAGAAGTGGCGCTGTGGCTCAAGTGGCAGAGTGCTAGCCTTGAGCAAAAGGAAGCCAGGGATAGTGCTCAGGCCCTGAGTCCAAGGCCCAGGACTGGCAAAAAATAAATAAATAAATAAAAATAAAAATAAAAAATAAATCTTTATCTTGGTTAGCAGCCACTTGATATAGTAAATGGTAGAAATTGGTAACTTTATAGATCTTCAGAATCAGAAGTGACTTTCATGATGATTTAACAATTGTCTCACCCACAGTAAGGTGACTACTAAAATAACTCTCCAGAAGTTACATATCACTAGAAGAAACAGACCTAAGTTTCCTGATTGCCAATTCAGTGCCACCACTGAAGATTTACTAATAAATCATCCTTTATTAATCAAACTTTAAACAACATGAACCAAGACATCATATACAAGATGTCCTCAATAGTAGTTTTTTAGATAGTGGAAGTTATTTCTTTTATAAATCACCATAAATCTTTACCTTCTCCAAAGTAATTTATTTCTAAAGGGTGTTAGTTTCTTAAACTAATCCCAGCTGCTTAGGAGGTTAAGAATGGGAGGGTCAAGGCCAACTTAAGCAGAAAAGTCTGAGACTCCACCTGCAAAGCATGAAGCTGGAATTGGTGTTACATGCCTGTGATTCCTGATTCCATGGATGTTTAGTTGATCCTCAACATAGGAAGGGAAATTGTATTCTAAAAATCAACTAGTGAAAAACAGAGCAGGAGTAGACTCACCAGGATTGAACCAGCCTACTAAATGAGACTCTAGTTTAAACCTCATAATGACAAAAGAGAAAAACAAATATATATATTATTATATATAGTTAATATAAATAGTTAATGTATACTAGTTTGTATATTCATTTATATATTATGTATATTATATAGTATATATTATATAATACATAATATTTTATACATTATATAATATATATTATACACTATATATAATTATAATACATATAATTATATATATTCCTCTTCTTCTCTTTTTTCCCTTTTCCTCTTTTCCTCCCTCTACCTCCTCTTTGAGATTTTTAAACCTACTAATGTATTTATTTATTTTAGTTAATAAATAATGTAATTCTTATTTTGAGAACGAAATATATTGAACTCTAGGGTAAACTTTTTCTGTTACTTTAAAGGTCCAAATGAATTCTTTTAATATTCTTTATTGAATAAAATATACTTACACAATACTGAAAAGGAAAAGAATTATGAGTTGCGTCAACATTAGGATGAATGTACTTGTTTTAAGTGTATTTGTGTTACTTTTACAATTTGGTAAAATTAAGGTTAAGTCTAAGATTTCTAGTTAAGATTAGGGTGAAAGTAATGAAAGGATAGGTGTTAGGAAAAAAATCAGAGTTTTCTACTAAGACCAAAATAAAAATGAGATTTACTAGAAATAAGGGTATTTTCCTTATTTTATGATTCAGTATAAATTAGGGTTCTGGTTAGGTTAGATTTCCCATTAGGATTAGGGTCCAGATCAGGTTAGGAAATAGGTTACGTGTTAAGTAAACATGAAATTTATTTTAAGATCTAAGAGCTTAAAAAGTATGAGTAGAAAACTAAAAAGAATGAAAAATATAGAATTTTTGTTAATTTTGGAATTAGGCTGCCATTACGTTCATAGTAATGGTGAGTATTCCAGGTAGGGTTCGGTTATAGTTAGGAAAATGGAAAATTTAAGGTCAAATAGAAAGCAAATTATAGAACAAGCTGAGTATGAGTTAGGAAGAATGTGAAACAGGATATTGCTGTTCTTCTAGAATTATGGTATGACTAGAATAAGGGATAACCTTAGTGTTTCAGTTGGGTTTAGGGACACATTTAGAAAAAGGGTAAATACTGGATTGCACTGCATTCTATTTAAACAAGTATCAGTTGATTCCAGGTTGGGATGGAAGAAAACTAGTGGATTTAATATTCCTTTTAACATTCAAAGGTCAATAGAGTTAGGCTTGGTTACTTTTCTACTTCATGCTAGAGTTAGCGTTAGAGAAGGAGAAGGTTTAGGCTAAATCTGAATTATTTATGAACAAGATGAAGTAAAAATACATGCAAAATTTGAAAGAAACAGCAGTATAGTCTTTTCCTTACTTTTACTCTTTGAGGTCATGAGGGTTAGGTTTCAAATTAGGTTGGAAGTAGAGTTAGGGTTAGAAAAAGGACAAGATATTGGAGAAAACTGCAACTTATTTTAACAAAAAACAGCTGATTCCAGGTCAAGATGAAAGAAAACTAGTGCATATGTACTTCTTTTGGCATTCAGGGGTCAATAAAGGTTAGGGTTAGGGTTCCTTTTCTAGTCCTGGCTAGTGTTAGGATTAAGGAAAGGTATGCTTTATGGTAAACTGAGTTTTCTACAAACAACTAGAAGTAAATACACATGAATTTTTTTTTACAAAAACTACAATATTTTCCTTACTTTCATTCATTGGGATTATTAGGGTTAAAAAGTATGATTAGGGTTTGAAAAAGGGTAAGATATAGGGTAATTTACAATGTTTGTAAGAAGTACTAGTTGATTGTAGGTCAGGATGAAAGAAAACTAGTATATACTTGAGTGTCATTACAGTTGGTGGTAAAGGGAGCTATCTTGTTCAGGCTAGGATTAGAGAAAGAGAAGAATATGCTTTAGAATAATATTGAGTTTTCTATGAATGACTACAAGTGGAATACATGTGAAATTTCAAGGGAATAACTTCAGATCATTAAAGTTTGGTTTCCAGTAGGTTTGATGGTAGGGCTAGGGTTAAAAAACAGGATATTGGGTAAAACTGGAAACTATTTTCTACACATGCCAGTTAATTCCAGGCTAGGTTAATTCCTTTTAGCACTTGAGCAACATTACAGTTAGGATAAGGGGTAGTTACCCAGTTTAGCCTAGGGTTAGGGAATGATATGCTTTAAGATAATACTGAGTATGCATCAAACAACTATAAATAAAATCCATGTGAAATTTAAAAGAAACTACTCTCTTTTCCTTACATTTACCCTTCAAGATCATTAAGAAAGGAAAACTAATAAACAAATAACTAAATGGGAAAAGAGAGACATCACAGAAGAAGAGGTAAGGATAGCAAAGAAACATATGAGAAAATACTCATCATCTCTGGCCATAAAAGAAATGCAAATCAAAACAACTCTGAAATTCCATCTCACCCCAGTTAGATTGGACAACATGGTTAATTCGAGCAACAACAAACATTGGCAAGGATGTGGGTGGAAAAGGAATCATTGCATTTGTGGTGTGAATGTAAACTAGTACAACCACTCTGGACAGGAGTCTAGATAGTCCTCAAAAAAACTAAACATAGATCTTCTCGACAACCCAGCCATATCACTCCTGGGAATTTACCCAGAACATCACAAGTCAGGACACTTGCACATCCATGTTCATTGCTGCACTATTCACAATAGCCAAGTTGTAGAAGCAGCCCAGATGCCCTACAATAGATGAGTGGATAAAAAATAATGTGGTACTTATACACAATGGAATTTTACACAGCTACTAGAAAGAGCAATATTAGGTTATTTTCAGGGAAATGGAAGAATCTAGAGCAAATCATGTTAAGCGAGATAAGCCAAGATCAGAGAGACAAATGACACATGTTTTCTCTCACATTCAGAAGGTAGAAGGAAAATTTGAAAAGAAGTGGGCATCACTGTCACATACAAGTTTTAGAAAAAAATCTTCAGCTACAGAGAGGAGGCAAGATTTGAGAAATGCCATTTAAACAAAGTAGTTTCTGTGTACAATACATTTTGATCTGTGTAACCAATTCAAAATCTTCATCCCTCTTTAACCCTCCCCTTCCCTTATAGTTCTCAATTCTGTGGTATATACAATGAATTCTTACCTGCATTCTCCTCCCATCCTACTTCATTCTTCTATCCCTTTCCTTTTGGCACCATCCTCCTCTCTTGCAAGGACCCATTTCCTGATACTTATTTTTGGGGTCTTTGACTTAGTCTTTTTAAAAAATTATTCTATTTTCACTCTCCATAGAATCTATTACACTGCTATTAATTCATTTGTAACCCCTTGCTTACCACCCACTGTGTTTACCTGTAGATTTACAGGTACACTCTAGCTACCACAAATGATATAAAGCAGGCAACCTATGTTTCTCTGGATCTGGATTACTTCTTTTAATATTATTTTCCAAGTCTTTCCATTTCCTTATGAAAGGTACAATATCAAGGAAGAGAAGAGTTCCACTGTGTATATATACTACATTTTCTTGATTCATTTGTTCATTGAGGGCCATTTGGGCTGATTCCATATCTTGGCAATGGTAAATACTCCTGTAATGAACATGGTTGTGCTGATAGCTTTAGTGTGGTCTTATGCTCTATTGGATAAATGCCTACGAGTAGAATTGCTAGGTCACATGATAGCTCTGTTTAGTTTTTTGCGGTACCTCCATAATGCTTTCCAAAGTGGATGAAGAAGCTTACATTCCCACCAACAGTGTAGTCATGTTCCCATTTGGACATATCCACACCAGAATCTGTTATTGTATCTTGATATTGGCCATTCTAACTAGGGAACTGTATTGTTTTTATTTATATTCTCTTTGTAGCCAGAGATATGAAACACTTTTTCATGTGTCTATTTGCCATTTTTACTTTTTCCTCTGAGAAATCTCTCTAAGTCATTAGCCTATTTATTATTTAGGTTGTTGTTTCTTTCACAGTTTACTTTGGGGGCAGGAGATTAATTTTTTTTTTTAGCTTTAAGTATACTTTGGATATTAGACCTTTGTCTGATGTATGGCTAGTGAAGAGCTCCCATTCTGTGGGCTTTGTATTTCGTAGCTATGTCATTTGCCATGCAGAAACTTTTAAATTTGATGAAATCCCATTTATCCAGTTTTTCTTTATTTGTTGTGATTCTGGATCTTTTCTTAGAAAGTTTTGACTTATGCCGAGGAGCCCTAGTGTTTCCCCTACCCCTTCCTGTAATACTCTTGATAATGACCATTCTGACTAGAGTGGAATGAATCTCAATGTCATTTTGATTCACATTTTCTTTAGAGCCAATGATTTTTTTAGTGTGTATGATGAAAGCACATAATTTGGATGTGAATGTGGGGGAAAGTATATAGTTATAAGGTAAAAAGTCTATTGTGTTCCTACCACGGTCTCTTTGAAAGACAGTCATGTAGTATTAAGACAAAGGTCCTGAGGGTTGTGGCTCAAAGTAATGTGTCAGCCTAGCAAGTACAAAGTCTTGAGTTCATACTTTATTACCAAAGACAAATACACTCTTTTCAAAACTTAGTCATACCACTTAGAAATAACTAGGTTATAGCTATCAATGTTAAAGTCATTGAGAAGTGTATTTTTATCTAATTTTATTGTCAAGGTGATGTACAGAGGGGTTACAGTAACATAATGTATGATAGTGAGTACTTTTCTTGTCAAACTCATTACCCCTCCCTCATTTTTCTCCCACCTTCCCTCCTCTTCAATCCCCCCCAAAGTTGTACAGTTAGTTTACAACATATTGTCTTGTAAGTATTGCTGTTGCATTGGTTTGCCTTTTGCTTCTATCAGAAAGAATGGCATTGCTCCATTGGTAAGGAAATGGAAAGACTTGGAAAACATCATACTAAGTGAAGCGAGCCAGACTACAAGAAACATAAACTCTATGTTTTCCCTCATTGGTAATAATTAGTATTTGTCTAGGGTAGTCCCAGCAGATGATCATAATAGCTCATTGACCATGTACATATGATCATATAAGATAATGTAAAGCAAAATGAACTCCAAGATATGGAAACAAGTAGTTTTTCATTGTTATTGTTATTTTTAAGGTACTAAGTGAAATTGTTTCTTTTTTCTTGGATTTTTCTTCCCTATGGTTTATCTTCTGCTGTCACTGTATTTGATTTTGGTACCCTGGGTATTGTATATACATTTATCTGAATTAAGGAAGGGAAGGGGAACATCAAAATGGTGAGACAAAGGATAAAAAGTGTATTTTTAAAGGCAAAGTATCTTTCTTAAGTAAATATCTATGAACCAAATATTACTAAGATTTATTACCAGCCACAACATAAGATTGATTGTAGAAAATTAACCTACCAAGCAACAATTAAAATAGTATTTTGTGATTTGGGATTTGTCACAGTATGTGTCAATAGATTTTTTTCTAAGTAGCTATTACAGTAATGCAACAAAATAAAAGTGCAGATTATCACCTTGGCTTTAAAGTTGGTGCAATAAGAACCCAAACAACTCTCTGAGGTTTAAAGTATATGCTGGATTAGTCTGAGGAACAACTGAAGTTAGCTAGCCACACTTTTACATCTTGTTTGACAGTGTGAAGCAGAAATGATACAGTCAATTGTGTAATAGTATCTTTCAGCTTTTCTATTATTCCTTAAAGATCCAAATTCTCAGACTGTTGAGTCTCTCCAACAAAGTATAACTAAGAAGACTATCAACATCCCAGCTTTCACTTTATGATATTGCACCTATCAGTAAGACCCACCTCATTACCATAAAAAACTCATGGTGATTTGTAAAATGAATTAATTTCTCTATATAAGAATCTATAAAACCTGTAAAATTTCAATACAAGAGGGTCTTTAGGTTACTCAGGCCCTAAATTCTTCATGTATCTACATGGTCAGGCCTACAACCTATAGAAAGGTTCAAGTAGCAGCCTTTGCTCATGAAGTTATCTTCACTCTCAGAATAGGATTAGCATTTATGTTAACTCCCCTTGGTTGTTTGAAACAATTGTTACCATCTTAAAGATTACTTTAAATTCTAAGTTTTATTACAAGTTTGTTAAGTAAGAAGGAAAAGGACTTAAATTGTTAAGATAGCTAGTTGTCTAAAGAGTTCAAACTTTCCCCAATTAAGGAACAAGTAAAACAAAATGAAGATATCACACTAACTTAATTTTTAACCAAAAAGAAAAATATTTCCTAAGGCAATTCTTTTGTGTTGCTACTGAGGCTTGAACTAAGGCCTTGGAAGTGTCCCTGAGCTTCTTTGCCGAAGATTAATGTTCTACCACTTGAGCCACAGCTCCATTTCCAGATTTTTGCTGGTAAATTGGGAATAAGAGTCTTGCAGCCTTTCCTGCCCCATCAACTTTGATTCATGTTCATCAAACCTCAGCCTTCTGACTAGCTAGGATTATAGATGTGAATGAGTCACTGGTAGCAGGTTTCCCTAAAGCAATTTTAAAGGAGGTTTAAATTTGCAAAAATAATAATAATAACTAGCTGAGGATGAGATCCTTAAGAAGATCCTTGGTGGCGGGAAGATGGCACCGTCACAATGGGGAGGCACCCCAACTCGCTCCAACTGAATAGTAAGCTGGGAACTCCAGCACTCAACACCCCATTAAGAATCCAGAAAACCCAACAGCCAGAAGCAACAGAGAAACACAGGAAACAACAAAGAACAAAAAAAAAGAAGAGGTTATAACCTGCATGGAGCCAGAAAAACTCCGGGGTAACCCCCGCTCCCGCTGACCCCGGCCCAAACAGGGCCAGGCTGGGAAAGGGGACCTGGCCCCAGCAAACAGGACCACAGACCTTCAGCATCCAGAAAAGCAACAGCTGAAAAGTCATGCCAGGAGTGCAGAGCCCAGACAGCAGGAGCTCCATGGAACCCAGATGGAGCGCAGACTGACTGAGACATACGCCAGCATGGGACCGGAGGTGAGGGACCGAATGGCCAGGACCAGAAAACAACAGCAGGGGAACCAGGCGGCGCAGACGGGGAGAGCTGGACGGGAAGAGCCGGGACCGCCAGGACCAAATGACTGATCGCCACACCCCAGCACCCCAACCCCAAAAGCACACAGCAGTGCAGGACACACACACAATCCAGGACCAGAGCAATCCACATGGGTGGGCGAGCTGCCTCTCAGCAGCAAATCTCAATCTGAGAGGTGAGCTCCTCTGACCACAGTATTGAGTGGGAAAAGAATCAAAGAAGAGAAAAGTCTCCACACCACGCTGAATCAGCGACCCACAAACCCCCATCAGGGCCATGCTAGGGTCAGCACAACACAGTGGCAGGGCACAGTCCTGCAGAGAAAGACACAGAACCTACCCACCCCCAAGTGCAGTGAGGGTGGCCACCCCAGCAACAACCGAGATGGTCACGCTCACCCACTGGGCAGTAAGATTCAACAGCCAAACTCAAACCCAGAGCCAGGATGCAAACAAGTCTCCACTGATGGACCAGCAGGGACCAGCACAAAGCCAACCCAAGGAAGCCACCTACAGATCTCCAGATGCACAAATCACAAAGAAATATTACAAATTTCATAAATAAGCAAGCCAACTTGCCAGCTCCAAAAAGTAGTACAACTGAAGAGGAGATGGAAAATAAAAAAAAACAACTGAGGCTATGATAGGAGAAATGATGGAAAGCCTCAGGAATGAATTCAGAAAACAATTCCAGGAGTTTAGAATGGAAGTCTTGAAGGACCTTCAGGAAGTCAAGAAAGAAATGGAAGCAAAAATGGATACAGTGCAAACCTTCTTTAAAGAAGACCTTATCATCCTGAGAAGCAAAATGCTTGAAAAAAAATAGATTTAAAATACAACTCTTTAAAGGAAGAAATTTCCACGATCAGAGCTGATCTGGCAACCATAAATCTGACATCCATAAACTCCACGCTTGAAACCACATCACAAAGAATTGATCATATTGAATCCCGCATCTCTCTTTTGGACGACAATGCAGCCGATAAGGACCAGAAAATTACCACACTCCAAGAAACGGTAAAACTCCAGGGCAGACTAATCCAGGAGCCAGTGGACAAAGACAAGAGATATAATCTGTGCATAATTGGAATAGAAGAAGGAGCCGAATACCAGAGCAGAGGGCTTCAACATATTTTCAATAGAGTTATTGCAGAAAACTTCCCCAATCTCACAAGGGACCTCACGCAGGTAACCGAAGCCTATAGGATGCCTGGCAGACCAGACCCTAGAAAATCCTCGCCCAGGCACATAATAATCAAGACTTCAGATCTCAAGAATAAAGAGCAAATTTTGAATGCAGCCAAAGTGAAGAAAGAGATTTATTACAATGGGAAAAGGATCCGAATCACAGCAGACCTCTCCACACAAACCTACCACGCATGAAGAGCATGGAAGAACACAATCCAAGTCCTACAGGCCAACAATTGCCAACCCAGAATTAGATATCCAGTGAAACTACAATTCACATTCGAGGGAAAAACCATATCTTTCCATAGCAAAGAGGATCTAAAGGAGTATGTGAATAAAAAACCAGCCTTACAGCGAATTCTAAGAGGGGAACCCCACCCAACAGAAATTGTACAGGACACACAGACAGAAACAGAAATAAACTACAACAGCCAGAGCCCAACAGAAAGAGAAGCTCATTAAAGACAAGAAAAAAAAAAAAAAAAAAGGAGAGGAAAAACAGCCGCCTAACAGGAAAATGGAAGGGGAAAAACCACTCTTATCCTTGATCTCTTTGAATATAAACAGTATAAACTCTCCGATAAAGAGGAGCAGACTGACAGAGTGGATCCACAAACAAAAAGTTGCCATCTGTTGTCTTCAAGAGACCCATCTTACAGCAAGGGATAAAAATAGGCTCCTAAGCTAAAGAACCACATGGTTTTATCGCTGGATGCGGAAAAAGCGTTCGATAAAATCCAGCACCCATTTATGCTAAAAGCCCTGGAAAAACTGGGATTCCAGGGAACATTCCTGAATATAATCAAGGCAGTTTATGACAAACCAACAGCAAGCATAACTCTAAATGGTGAAAAACTAAAGCCATTCCCTTTAAAATAAGGAACAAGGCAGGGATGTCCACTCTCTCCCCTGCTCTTCAATATAGTACTAGAATTCCTAGCCAGAGCAATTAGGCAAGAAGAGAATATAAAGGGGATCCAAATAGGAAAAGATAAAGTTAAACTTTCTCTTTGCAGATGACATGATCCTATACCTAAAGAATCCCATAGACTCTACCCCCAAGCTACTAGAGCTGATCCAAAACTTTGGCAAAGTTGCAGGATATAAAATAAACCTTCAAAAATCAATGGCCTTTCTCTATGCTAACAACCCGAAGACCGAAGCTGAAATCAGGAAAGCAACTCCTTTTGCAATAGCCCCCAAAAACATAAAATACCTAGGAATAACCTTAACCAAAGAAGTCAAAGACCTCTTTGATGAGAACTTTAAAAGCTTGAAAAATGAAATTAAGTCAGAACTAAGAAAATGGAAAAACCTCCCATGCTCCTGGATTGGGAGGATTAATATAATCAAAATGGCAATATTGACAAAGGCTATCTACAAATTCAATGCAATACCCATTAATATCCCAACACCATTCTTTAATGAAATAGAGGAAGCAATCCAGAAATTCATATGGAACAATAAAAGACCTAGAATAGCAAAAACACTCCTAAGCAGAAAGAACAGTGCTGGAGGAATTACAATACCCAACTTCAAGCTGTATTATAAAGCTATAGTAATAAAAACAGCTTGGTATTGGCACCGGAACAGGCCTGAAGACCAATGGAACAGAATTGAAGACCCAGAATTGAACCCACAGAACTACGCCTACTTAATCTCTGATAAAGGCGCTAAAACAATAGTATGGAAGAAAGGTAGCCTCTTTAACAAGTGGTGCTGGCAAAGCTGGTTCAACACATGCAACAAACTAAAACTAGATCCTTATATATCACCCTGCACCAAAATCAATTCCAAATGGATTAAAGACCTTGAAATCAAAACAGGCACCCTGAAAACACTAAAGGAAGGAGTAGGAGAAACACTTGGGCTTCTTGGCACAGGACAGAACTTCCTTAACAAAGACCCTGAAAGGCTACAAATCAAAGAAAGGTTGGACAAATGGGACTGCATCAAACTGCAGAGCTTCTGTACGGCAAAGGACATAGCTCTCAAGATAAACAGAAAGCCCACAGACTGGGAGAAGATCTTCACCGGACATTCAACAGACAAAGGCCTCATCTCTAAAATATATGCAGAACTAAAAAAATTGCTTTCTTCCAAAACAAAACCGCAAAGAACCAATAGCCCCCTCATCAAGTGGGCTAAAGACATACAAAGAAACTTCTCTGATGAGGAAATGAGAATGGCCAATAGGCATATGAAAAAATGCTCTACATCACTGGCCATAAAGGAAATGGAAATCAAAACAACATTGAGATTCCATCTCACCCCAGCAAGAATGTCATATATCAAGAAAACTAAAAATAACAATTGTTGGAGGGGATGTGGCCAAAAGGGAACCCTACTTCATTGTTGGTGGGAATGTAAACTGGTTCAGCCACTCTGGCAAGCAGTATGGAGATTCCTCAGAAGGTTCAATATAGAACTCCCCTATGACCCAGCAGCCCCACTGTTGGGTATCTATCCAAAAGCCCACAAACAAATTCACAGTAATGCCACCAGCACAACAATGTTCATCGCAGCACAATTTGTCATAGCGAGAATCTGGAACCAACCCAGATGCCCCTCCATAGATGAATGGATCAGGAAAATGTGGTACCTATACACAATGGAATTTTATGCCTCTATCAGAAATAATGACATTGTTCCATTTGTAAGGAAATGGAAGGACTTGGAAAAAGTTATACTAAGTGAAGTGAGCCAGACCCAAAGAAACATGGACTCTATGGTCTCCCTTATTGGGAATAATTAGTACAGGTTTAGGCAAGCCATAGCAGAGCATCACAGGGCCCAATAGCTATACCCTTAGGAACACATAAGATGATGCTAAGTGAAATGAACTCCATGTTATGGAAACAATTGTTATATTACAGTTGTAACTACTTTCAACGTCCTATGTGTATGTGTAGTTTCTATTATTGATGATGTTCTTGTATCACTTTCCTATGGTTGTACCTACACTATCTCTGTAATCTTATCTGAGTATATTGGAAACCGTGTTTACTGGTATTGGAAGTAGGAAATTCAAAGGGAATACCAAATTTGAGAGACACAGGGTAAAAAAGTAGAAATAGCTACAAAAGCAATACTTGCAAAACTGTTTGGTGTAAGTGAACTGAACACCTCGGGGGGGGAGGGAAAGGAGGGAGGGAGGGGGGCATGAGGGACAAGGTAACAAACAGTACAAGAAATGTATCCAATGCCTAACGTATGAAACTGTAACCTCTCTGTACATCAGTTTGATAATAAAAATTTGAAAAAAATAAAAAATAAAAATAAATAAATAAATAACAACAACAACAAAAAACAACAACAAAAAAAAAATAGGCTCCTAATGAAAGGATGGAGCAAGATCTTCCAAGCAAACGCACCTACCAAAATGGCAGGCGTAGCCATCCTGACCTCAGACAAGCTGGACTTCTCATTAAAATCAACTCAAAAAGACAAAGAAGAACACTACATTTTAATACAAGGAAACATCAAGAATCAAGACATCACGGTGATAAACTTATACTCACCGAACAAAAGAGGCCCTACATATGTCAAGCAAATTCTCACAGAACTACAGAACAAGATAGACCCAAACACAATCATAGTGGGTGACTTTAATACCCCACCCTCTCCAAGAGACAGATCCAACACCCAGAGGATTAGCAAGGGAGCTGAGGACCTAAGTAACACCATATCCCAAATGGACCTGATATATCTGTACAGTCTTTCACCCTACAGAGACTCAATACACCTTCTTCTCAGCAGCCCATGGATCATACTCCAAAATACCATGTCATAGCCCACACAAAGAACCTCAGCAAATACAAAAGTATTGACGTCATCCCATGTATTATATCTGACCACATTGGAATAAAGGTAACCCTTCAATAACAAAGGATACCAGAGAGGCTATACATATTCTTGGAGGCTAAACCCGTCACTGTTATCTAACACTTGGGCCACAGACCAAATTAAGGATGAAATTAACGAATTCATAAGCCACAACGACAATGAAAATATATCACAAAGCAACCTATGTAACACAGCTAAGGCAGTACTGACGGGCAAGATCATTGCCCTCAGCACTCACATTAAAAGAATGGAAGCAGAGCAGGTGAATAACCTCACGATGAAACTAAAACAACTGGAGAAACAAGAAATGACAGAATCTAAAATGACTAGGAGGAGAGAGATCACAAAGATTAAAAAAGAGATAAATCTGATTGATAATAGAAAGACCATTCAACAAATAAATAATACTAAAAGCGGGTTCTTTGAGAAAATAAATAAAATTGACAGGCCCCTCACAAGACTTACAAAAAAAAGAAGAGACTCATATACGTAAAATCAGAGACTCCACCAGAAAAATTACAACAAATACACACGATATTCAAACAATCATAAGGAACTATTTCCAGAACCTGTACTCACTAAAAACCAATACTTTTACAGAAATGGATCAATTCTTAGAGAAGTATAAACTTCCCAAACTGAATCAAGAAGAAAGAAATCAACTAAATAAACCAATAACTTACAGCGAGATACAGGGGGTAATCAAGAGCCTCCCAACAAAGAAAAACCCAGGCCCAGATGGATTCACCAACAAATTCTATAAAACCTTTAGTGAGGAGCTAATACCAATACTCCTCAAACTCTTCCATGAAATAGAAACAGAGGGAGAAATCCCAAACTCATTCTATGAAGCTAATATTATACCATCACCAAACCAGGCAAAGACCCAACAAAAAAAGAGAACTACAGACCAATATCACTAATGAACATAGACACAAAGCTCTTCAATAAAATATTAGCTAACAGGATCCAGAAACTGATCAAGAAAATTATACATCATGACCAAGTAGGCTTCATCCCACAGACACAAGGATGGTTCAACACCCGTAAATCAATCAATGTAATTCACCACATCAACAGAACTAAAATCAAGAATCACACTGTATGTCAGCCAATGCCCAAAAAGCCTTTGACAAAATGTAACATCCATACTTATTAAAAGCTCTGGAGAGAACAGGAATAGATGGAACATTCCTCAAAACAATAAAAGCCATATACAACAGACCAACTGCTAATAACGTATTAAATGGGGAGAAACTAAAATCATTCCCCCTAAACTCAGAAACAAGACAAGGATGCCCACTCTCCCCACTTCTTTTCAACATAGTGCTGGAATCCCTATACATAGCAATAAGGCAAGAGGAGGCCATAAAAGGGATCCACATAGGTGTGGGACACACCCACCCGGACGCCTTGCATCATCACGAGGCGGTTCTAGCTGCCACCGCCTCTTTTCCCAGCCCTGGGACCTCGTGGCTGGTAGTCCCGCCTGCCTTCCAGGTCCAGAACTGGAAAGGCAGCTCTAACCAGGCCCGCCTCCCACCTCAGACCACATGCACGCCAAGATGGCCACTGGTGATGAACCCACATGGCAGTCCTGGGGGTCGTGACAACTGCCCATAGGGGAAGTCCCGTGACATCATCCCTGATGGACAGGTCAGGCATCAAATCCCAGCCCCTACATAGGTGCACATACCCCTCCCCTTCCGCTGCCCTCCAACCAGTGTAAAATAACAGATCATTTCCTGAATAAACGAGTTGGCTCCACCTGGTCCCAGGCTGCCTGTCCATCCTCTGTGGAGAGGGGGGCTGGGTGGTGGTCTGTGGGCCCCCTTATCCTCTTGCTGGATCCCTCCGTGTGGGGTGTGCTTTTCAGTCTCTCCTGAAGGACAGGAGAGCGAAGGAGGCTAAAAACCCCCGACGCATCGGCAAGGAGGAAATCAAGCTATCCCTATTCGCAGATGACATGATCTTATATCTGAAGGACCCAAAAAACTCAGTACCCAAACTCCTACACCTAACAAACCATTTTGGCAAAGTAGCAGGATACAAAATCAATCCACAAAAGTCAGCAGCTCTTCTGTACACCAGCAATGTGCAAGTAGAAAAGGAAATTATAGAAATAATACCATTTACGGTAGCCAAAAAAAGAATAAAGTACCTAGGGATCAACCTAACCAAAAATGTGAAGGACCTATTTAATGAGAACTATAAAAATCTAAAAAGGGAAATCAAAGAAGACACAAGGAGATGGAAAGACCTCCCATGCTCATGGGTAGGCAGAATCAATATAGTGAAAATGGCCATATTGCCCAAATTGTTATACAAATTCAATGCAATCCCCATCAAAATCCCAGCTACATTCTTCACTTAAACAGAGAAAGCAACCCATAAACTCATATGGAACAGCAAAAGACCTAGAATAGTCAAAGCAATTCTAGGCAAAAAAAGCAGTGCAGGAGGTATCACAATACCAGACTTCAAGCTCTACTATAGAGCCATCATAACAAAAACAGCCTGATATTGTTATAAAAACAGACCTGAAGATCAATGGAATAGAATTGAAGACCCAGAAATAAAACCGCACTCTTACAGTCAGCTGATATTTGACAAAGGAGCTAAAGACATACAATGGAAAAAAACATAGCCTCTTCAACTACTGGTGCTGGGAAAACTGGGCAGCCATGTGCAGAAAACTCAAAGTAGACCCTAGCCTATCACCATGCACCAAGATCAACTCAAAATGGATCAAAGACCTCAACATCAGACCTGAATCTTTGAAACTACGAAGAACAGAGTAGGAAAGATGCTAGAACTTATAGGCACAGGAAGGAACTTTCTGAATAGAGTCCCAGGGGCACAACAGAGACTCGAAAAATGGGACTACTACAAAATAAAAAGTTTCTGCACAGCTAAAGACATAGCCACCAAACTAGAAAGACAGCCAACCATATGGGAAAAGATCTTTACCAGCACAGCAACAGACAAAGGCCTGATACCTGTCATCTACAGAGAACTCAAAAAACTAAGCCGCTCCAAGCCCAGTAAACCAATTAGGAAATGGGCAAAGGAGCTAAAGAGAGACTTCACAAGAGAAGAGATAAAAATGGCAAAGAAACATATGAGGAAATTTTCATCATCCCTGGCAGTAAAGGAAATGCAAATAAAAACAACCCTGAGATACCACCTCACTCCAGTTAGAATGGCCTATACTCTGAACTCAGGCAACAACAAATGCTGGATGGGGTGGGGGGAAAGAGGAACCCTTCTCCATTGTTGGTGAGAGTGCAAATTAGTACAACCACTTTGGAGAACAGTGTGAAGGTTCCTCAAAAAGCTCAACATAGACCTACTCTATGACCCAGTCATACCACTCCTAGGCATCTATCCTGAACAACAGGTCTGAAGATATCAAAAAGACATCTGCACTTCCATGTTTATCGCTGCACAATTCACAATAGCAAAAATATGGAAACAACCCAGATGCCCCTCCACAGATGAATGGATCCAAAAAATATGGTACCCATACACAATGGAATACTACATAGCGATGAGAAATGGTGAAATATTGGTATTCGCAGGGAAATAGTCAGAACTTAAACAAATAATGTTGAGAGAGACAAGCCTAGAACACAGAAAACAAAGGGCCATGATCTCCTTGATATATGACTGTTAAGGTGGGGGGAAGGGGAGACAGTAGAGACCAGGTCTGCGAAACCAAAAACTTCTTGTCAAATGGTATTTCCCACAGGTTTGGGTCAGCGACCCTACATTATGTAACTAAAACCAAACAATTATTCGACATATAAAGGTCAAAAATAGACCTCTCAGTGTATCACAATAGCTCAAAAGCTATGTATGTACGTTCATATAAGACAAGGATAAGCAAACCCTATTGTCGACATTACATTTAAAGCCCTAGGCAAATTTCCTTTGGCATAGGCCACGTGGCTGCTGTGTATGTTTTTGGTACATGTGTATTGTATATATGTCTACCTGACCTAGGGAAGGGAAAGAAAAACAGGGTGTAAGATATCAGAAGAAATGTACACACTGCCCTACTATGTAACTGTACCCCTTTTGCACAGCACCTTGTCAAAAAAATTGTTTAATTAATAAATAAATTATTTTTAAAAAGAAGATCCTTAACTAGATCCAAGAAACAAAACCTTAGAAGAAGAAAGAGAAGTCATGATAAACATCCCAAACAAGGCATTTGGTGAGAGGAAATAAATATTCAGTATCTAGGTGAGAGGAGCCCAAAAAGAGTTGAGTAGATTTTCAGAGGAGGATTGGAAAGAAGAGCCATAAAAGCAAATAACTTTTACCCTCCTAGGGACTACAATGAAAGACTTTGAGAACAAATTGTCACAAATGATATCCAGTGGTGTGTGGTAGCAGAAGGTAACAGAAGAAATCTACATTGCAGTAGTCAGTCATAAAGGAGTTCATAAGTTCAAATCATTTCCCAGATGGCACAGAAGTGTGTCATGATCTGCCCCACTCCATGTTCACACTCATATTTTGCTTGTTTCTTCCCTCCCTATGCATTCTGTGTTGAGAAACACCCAAAGTCACATGTATTCCTTCCTTTCCATATCTTCTACTTTGACATATAGATTTCCCTCAAATGCCACTTCCTGGGAAATGATTTCCTAGCTGTTCCTCTTCATTTCAAATTAAGAGTTTCAAGACATTGAAATTCTTCCAGTAAAGACCATAACACAATAAACCACATGGTTGTTACAGAGCATTTATTATGCTCTGACCCTGTAGCTATTGCTTTATGAAATAGCTTTATGCATAATAAAAAAGTAATGTAGGTGCAAGGATCTTTATATTTCATCAACCATCTGAGGCACCAGGAGCATTTGTAAAGTTCCTGAGGTCACACACCTTGTAATTGTTGTGAAAAGAGCCCAGATCTGTCTGGCTCTAGTGGACACATTCTTCTCCAATACACAGAGCTACATTTCTCACCTTTGCACTGTTCTTACATATTGTAATTATTTTTTTACACCTCTATATCTCTTATAGCCTGTGAGCTCTTCTGGATTTGGAATGACAATTCATCTTTGTCTCTCCAATACCAAAAACAGTAAATAATCAGTGTTTAATGGATGTTTTTCAGTACACATGAGTGAATGAATGAATCAGAAGTGAATGAGAACGTTCCATGGTGAGCATAAAAACAAAGCAAAGGATGTCAATGATATAAATGCATAAGATCAAGCTCAACATATCTAATTCAATGCTTAGCTCTTTTTAAAAAACTGCTTTAAAAACAGGATACACAAATACATTATACATCTCAAACTCCAAAATAATGGAAACCACTTTAATTATGTTGCCAGTCTGATTTGTTTCAGTTCAGATTTTAGCAGAACATATCCCCTTCAAGTTCATGCTTTTGAATCTTCCTCTAAATACATCATTGGTTGTAAAGATGATTGCTTGGTACTCACCTAATATTTCTAATTCTGTGCAAATCCCAATTGTTTAGATAGTTCTAAATGACAGTGACAATGAATTACTGAGGCAGTGAGCCTATAATTTAGAAAAGCTAAATGACTAGCATTCTATATGGATGAGATCTAGACTTTTCCAAATAAACAACAAAGGGTAGCATGTGGTAAATTGTATTATTAGACAATATTCACCTCCTCGTGCCTTGTAAGAAGGTTATATATGTCAGTTCCTTGCTGGCCTCCATGTAGTTATTTTATATTTCCCCGCTATTTTGACACAAGGTGTGGTCATGAAACTTGCTTTTTGATAAAACACATCTCAAATGTGCTGTCTGCCACATCTGAGAGAAGATGTTGGAGATATCCCTTGTTTCCAACTCCCGATAATCCCTCACTGCTATAAAAATGACATGTCTCACAAAAGAGATGAAATAAAAAAAACACTAGGGTAGAGCCAAAGTCCACACAGCTTTATGGAGTTTTACTCTGGATTCCTAAAAGAGCACTGTCTGTACTTAGTCATAAACACCACTAGATCTAGTCTCAATCAAGACTTCAGGCCACTCCAAAGGCATGCTGATTTGCACCCACTTCCTTGTTATCCATGGCAACAGTCAACAATCAAAACCAAATCAGAAAATTTCTTTCTACCACTTGTCAATCCTTATCAATTTATGGAAGTGGAAGTCCCAAGAGATCACCATCTCCTTAATCACCAGCCCCCAAATCCTGCAGACAGCCTAATTCTGAAACTCATCCAAACGCAAGTGGGGGTAACTCTTCACTATTCCATTTTCATAAATGAGGAAAGTAAATCCCTGAGTGATAAAGTTTCCAAAACTATTATGTTCCTACTCATTCATATGAAACTCCACTTTCTAGTTTGTGACTGTATTTGGAGATAGAGCTTTTAATGACAGGCATTTAGGTTAAACCCTAATGCAATCTGACTTCTGTCCTACTAACAAGTAGATTAAACACACAAGGAGACACCAAGGGAAAAACAGATGAGAACACAGAGGGAGGCAGCCAAGGAGAGAGAAAGCTCCGAAGAAATTAAACTTGCTCTCATTTTGATATTGAACTTCCAACATCTAGAATTGAGAAAGGATAAATTTCTGTAACTGAGCCCTCCAGGCAATGATATTTTCTTAAGGCAGCTGTGGCAAACTAGTAGTTATGGAGTTAAGGAATGAAGTGCTTGAGATCAAACTCAGGACTTCCCACATGCAGACAAGTACCCTATCATTCACAATCTTCTTAATCAGTACTCATTTATTGCTTGTGTATATGTATTTAGAGATTAGCTTAATTGATATTACTAGCTAAACCAGTGATGCTCTTCATTGAGCATCATTTGTTACAATGTGAAGAAAACCTCAAGCAAATTGATAGGATCCAACTTTGAAGCAAGTAAGTGCTAGCTGCTCAGTAAAGAAAGCTGCCTCTCCAAGTCCTACTTACAATTCCAGACTTGGTTTAATCTTTACTTTCTCATGGAAAACTTCACTGAATGCAATGTGAATACATTTTCTAAGATTTCCTATAGAGTTTTGTGTTTACCATTTCTATTATAATCTTTACAAAATTTTGAATTGTGTAGGCATTCTTATGCATCAAGGATTGGATTTTCATTTCTGCACTGCACTTGCAACTTCAACCTGGCAAAGTATCAGAAACATGATAGGTATTCAAGATTTTTGTTATTCTTTTTTTCCAGTCCCAGGGCTTGAACTCAGGGTGTAGGCACTGTCCCTGCACTTCTTTTCTCAAGGCTAGCACTCTACTACTTGAGCCACAGCACCACGTCTGCCTTTTTCTGTTTCTGTGGCACTGAGGAATTGAACTCAGGGTTTAATGCATGCAAGGCAAACACTCTACCACTAAGCCACATTCCTAGCCCCATGTTGAAAAGTCAGAAATGGTCACAAGGGTTTTTTTTCTTTCTTTCTTTGAATTTTTTCAGGGACTAGGATAATCAAACACATAGGTAGCTCTCCTTTGATAAATAGTTGATTGATAAATAGTTGAAGGCAAATATCAAATATTACCCTGCTTATCTATTGGTCCTATAATCTCCTCCAGTAATCTATTACTACACAGTGAGAATCCGCCTCTTTGAAGAACCAATAATACTATATTGCCAAATTCAATGGACACCTGTCTTCTCTCATCTTTCATAACTCTAGCATTTGACACTATTGACTACTTTACTTTTCTTGTTCTATCTAGGATTGTTTAGAAGCTATGTGTGCCTGGTTGCAAACAACATGAATACAACTCAAGCTAACTTGTTTAAACACATGCAAAAAACAAAAACATACATTTATTTTCTTATCCAAGAAGCTCAAAGAAAGATGCTAGTTTCTTTGTCTCTCAGCTCACACTTCCACTCTTATCTTGTTTGTCTGGTATGTTTTCCTCCCCTGGGAAGAAGACTTGTGGTAATTCTAGATGTATATCAGTCATCCTTCTATTTACTCATCTTAGTGAGATAATAATTCCTTTTATTTTCTTCCTGTATACATAAAATGTATGGTAGGCTTCAACTGAGAAAGCCTAGTGTCATATCCAGTCCAGAGCTAGTATGGGGTAGGGGTTGGAATCTGTGTGTTAGGAAAGAATTAGTCTCTCCTGTTACATGGTGTTAAGATGCATAGAAATACATCCAACATACAAAACACAATACACACACACATACACACGCACACACCACAGCTTCTGTAATATACCTGTTTTAATTCTTGCACTTTTGTGTTCTTTCTCAATCTCCTTTATTGGCTTTTATTCCCTAAGTGTCAGAATAACAGTGACTTTGTTCTGGGTCTTCTTTTTTTCTCTATTCATCTTTGATGTCTTGCTGACTAGAGTTCTTCTGTATCCACGGTATAAATTTACTGCGTAAGTTAATCTGCATGCCGTATAAATTTACAGTATAAATTAATCTGTTCCTTTATGTAACAGGCCCAAATTTTTGTTTACTTGAAATTTCTACAAAGATATCAATATAAGTTCCAATTTAAATGATGCTTTTATTTTCCCCCAGAAAAATGACCATTTTCCCCAGTCTTTAACACCTCATTAATTGTATCAGCATTTATCAGTTGCTCATTCAAAAACTGTCAATCATATCCTTGCTTTCTGTCTTTCCTTCAATTGGTATATCCAGTTCACCAGAAAATCACACAATTTATAGCTCCAAAATACATCTCAAATACATTCTTTCTTTCATTTTTCTACCTCTTCTCTAAGCCAACCTCATTTTTTTTACTCAGATGAAGCAATAACCCAGTAAATGATCTTTTTACTTCTACCCATCCTTATTTTTGGTCCAGTTTTCTATTCATACAATTGAGATAAACTTTCTAACATCTCTTTCCTTGACTCCTTAAACTTTCCATCTCCTTCCTGGTTTCCTTCCTGTTCGTCCATTAAACAAAGCCATTTCCAAAAAAGCCATTTCTAAAAAAAAACTTTGTATGTTTTTTTCCCACTGCATGGAATTCTCTTTTCCTAGATTGGCATTTTCCAGTTCTTAGTTTAAGTAACATCTCTTTAAAAAGGACTTCCTTCCTGGTATGTCTTAAGCTGCTTTGAACTATCATAGCACAATACTATAAACTAAGTTACTTATAAATAACAGGAATTTATCTAACCATTCTGAAAGCTAGGATGGCCAAGATTGAGAAAACGGCAGAGTTCGTTTCTGGTAAACACCCATCTCTTGGTTTATAGATAGCTATCTTTTTTCAGTGTCTTCCCATGATAGAAGGAATAAGGATTCTTTCTGAGGTCACTCTTAAGAACACTACTACCATTCATGAGGATTTTATCACCTCCTACAGCATTGCCTCCAGATATTATCATGTTGGGAATTAGATTTCTAAAAATGAATTAAGAGAGAAGGGTAATAAACATTTAATCTCTAAGTCCACTCTTATTCTCTTAGTTCATCACTCTAAGCTCCTTGAGCATAGAGACTTGAGAGGTGTGTTTATCACTAAATGCCAAATCTTAAAATAGTGCATCATATTAAAATCTATTAAAAGATATAAATCTCCATCTAGTTCCCTCATATATATTCTTATTATTTTCCAGTTCTTTCCATTTCTGTATGTTTATTTGTCTAATTACTATCTCATCCTCAAGAATGTAATTGCTAAGAAGGTATAGAGTTCTCACTCTACTTGCAATGCCTAATTCAGTCATTGTATTTAGTAGACAATCTATACCTGTTGAAAGAATACCTGAATCAGTAATTACTTCTTGAAATGAAGCAGAAACCATTACTAAAGATGCTTTCTTCTTGACTCCCCCACTTAAAAATAAGAAATAAAATCACACTAATTACATTATTAAAGGGCTATCTATGTATTAGTCAACATTTGCCTATTTGAAATGAGATTTGAAGTATTTCTCATCAAGAGTAAATTCTGTAAATGCTCATCCAAAGACCTTTACAACCAGATTCCTGTCTGCTGAATCTCTACACACTGATGAACACCCAACATATTCTAGTAACAGCAATCTTTTTAAAGAAATTTTATTGCTATTATAAAGATGATGTACACAGGAATTGTACAGTTACATAAGTCAGGTAAAGAGTTCATTTCCTTTTGGAAAGTGTCACACCTTCCCTTGCTAACTACCATTTTTTTCCTTCCAATCTCCACACACAAGTTGTATAGTTCTTTTTCTTTGCTGTTTTAGTTTTGGTTTGGTTTTTTGCCAGTCCTGGGGTTTGGGACTCAGGGCCTGAGCACTGTCCCTGGCTTCTTTTAGCTCAAGGCTAGCACTCTAGCTCTTAAGCCACAGCACCACTTCTGGCTTTTTCTACATATGTGGTGCTGGGGAATAGAACCCAGGGCTTCATGTATGCGAGGCAAGCACTCTACCACTAGGCCATATTTCCTGCCCTTCATTTTCAACATAATGTCTAGTGAATACCACTGCTGCATTTGTTCACCCTTTTTCCCTCCCTTCTAGTGCTTTTCCCTTATACTCCCAAAGACATACAAATGAACAAGAGAAAAAGAAACAAAAATGAAAACAGCAACAAGGAACAAACCTCTTGGTTCCATTTTCTAGTGTTCATTTTGATAAATGTTATTTTGTATGATCAGATGCACATAATCATTGTACTCTTGTGTACCTCTCCTACATTCCATTGGTTTCACTGTGTATGAATGTCTAGAGTCCTGTATAATTTATTATGTCCCAGTGTAGTTTAGGTCTAGCTTCTGAATATGAGAAGAAAATATGCATCATTTGTTTCTCTGAGCTTGGCTTACCTCACTTAACATGACTTGTTCTAGGTCCATCCATTTCCCTGCAAATGACATAATATTATTTTTTCTAATGGCTGTATAAAAGTCCCTTGGTTATACCATACTATTTATATATTCAGCTATTGTAGGACATCTGGGCTCTTTCTACAACTTGACTATCATGAATAATGCAGCAATGAACATGGATGTGCAAGTGACTTTAGGCATCCTGGCATATGATGTTCTGGGTGGATGCCCAGGAGTGCAGTGGCTGGGTTATAGAGAACATCTGTGTTTAGATTTTGAGGAGCCTCCAGATTGCTATCCAGAGTGATTATAACTAGTTCACATTCCCACCAACAATGCAGTAGGGTTCCTTTTTTCTTACATCCCCACCAATGCTTATTGCAAATTGAAGATATTGACCAATCTAACTGGGGTGAGAAGGAATCTCAGTTTTGATCTGTATTCCTTTTATGGACAGGGATAATGAGCATTTCCTTGTGTTTTTCTCTGCTACTCTTCTTCTGAGAAGTTTCTCCTTATCTCCTTTGCCTTTTTAGTTCATTTATTAGTTTGGGGTGGGGTTGATTTCTTGAGCTCCTTGTAAATGGAGAGAACAAATGCTTGGATTTTTTTTCTTGATCCAATATGCTGCTCTACATCTTTTGGTTGGGAAGTTGAGCACGTTGATTTTTACATTATTATGGAGAAATATGTTGTTTCCTGTCATTTTGTTGTTTCCTGTAGTGTGCCTCTTTCCTCTTCTTGTGATTACTAAACTATTTTTCTAGTGATTTTTGTTCATTGCTGTTTCCTTGACATGGCTTGTTTACTTCAGATTGCAAACCATTACTTTATGGTCAATACTTAATTGTTGTGTCTTTTTGTTTGATTCTTCAATGATTCTTAGTTTACCTAATATAAATTAGTGTATTTAGCTAGTAATTAGATTTGTGCCTAGGATTTTCTATTTTTCTGAGGTTGTTATAAATGGGAAAGACAAGAGTTTAATTATGCATTTACATAGTAAAATAGTACATACAAAAGTATCTATTTTCCATACTTATCGATACAAAATAAACCAGAAAACACTACAGTAGTATATTCACTAAAACAAGAAGGTTAAAATATAAAGAAAATTTTAATGTTACTTTGTCTAAGACATTTGATCACTGTAGGCTCATCCATGAAGAAAGATAGTTCTAATTATGGATGCAACACCTAAATCAGAATGTTACTGTCACAAGGAGAAGTAGGGGCACAGAAAAACAGACAGGGAAGATGTTTTCACTCTGTAATATAATGAAAGTGTTCAGCTTCCTGCCATCTTACACTACATCTATAACAAGATGTTTAACTGAGTGATACAATGTTATTTTTGTCTTTTCTATCACATTTTGCCTTTCCCTATCCTTACTGGTATCCATATCAGCCTGTCTAAATTTTCTATATAGTTCATCTTTGTAAATTTCTAGTACTCCTAATGGTTGGCACTTACCACATAGAAGACTCTTGAGAGTTTTCTTAATTGAATGTACTTAATCAATTTAATGTTTATCTAATATCCCAGTAAGGCCTTAAAAGTAGAGAGACTGATAATAAGAGGAGATTTGGAGGAAAACATATAATAATGCATGAAATAATTGAAGTAGTAAGAGGATGGATTTAGGAAATGCACTTAGTCACACCTATTTTAAGTATAAAAGTAGCATAAAGACTAAGTTCTGATGCCCTAAAAAATCAAGGCCAACTAAAACTTCTAAATTGGGCTGTTGGGAATGTGTTGGGAGAAACAGCCAATGGTGAGCACTTTGTGGGTTCAGGACAGAGTCAGCTTGGAATGTTTGAACATTTCAAAATTATTATGGTCTGTGAATATATACCACCTGATTTCTGCTGGAAACAGAGAGATTGCAAAGCATCTGGTGATCATTTGATTTGGAGAAAGGTAAAACTGATGAGAAAATGATGGCGTAAAAATCATTATTGAAGAGCACCTCACATTTGTAGAGGAGAATATAGTTCCTCTTAATAAAAAGGTGAACAGAGGAAAAACCATGAATTTGGTGTTAGAATTACTTAAGCTTGAGATAATAGTAAGACTTCTATGACTTAAAGAATATTGGAAATGCATAATTCAAAGGAAGGACCAAAGATTGGCCTTGTGGCACATGCTTGTCATCTGAGGTACAAGGAAAGCAAAAGTCAAAAGGACTGAGCCTAAGATAAAATCTACAGTACTCTTATTTTAGCAGAACCTGTGCATTGGTAATTCATACCTGTCATTTCAGCTATTAAAGCATGCATAAAATAAAAGGACTGTGGTCCAGACATTTACTGGGCAAAAATGGAGTCCCTATTTCAAAAATAACCAGTGCAAAAAAGGCTGGAGGTATGATAGAGCTGAATAGCCAGCTCAAAACCCTGAGTTCAAAGTTGATTTCCACCAAAATCTGATTTTCTTTTCACCGAACATTAATTACTGCAAACCAAACTACACCAAACATTAATTACTGCAAACCAAACTACACCAAACATTAATTACTGCAAACCAAACTACACCAAACATTAATATACTACAAGGTGAACCTGAAGCACATGCTTAGAGAATTGAAATTGTCGTTTTCTGTGTTGTAGCAAGCTTGAGGAACCAGGACTTGAGGTTGGTATCCAGGAATCTGAATTTTGTACAATCTTACCAAGAGATTCTTATGCACACTGAAGTTTGTGAATCAATGACCCAGAGCACAATCACACACCCCTAGGAACATTTCTTAAATCTCTTTTTCCATTGATGCTTATCGTGTGCCTTGATTCAGTCTGCAGCTTCGGGTTTTTCTTGGCTTCACTGAGCATAAAAAACCTTCTTGAGCTCCCAAATTCTTTTCCCTACTTCTACTGCCGTCCTACCCAAGAGAGATTACTCAGAAAGTCATTTTGGTTAATGTATTCCAGGTATCCTTGGATAAATCAACTGGGCCATTAAAATCATTTGCCCTTTTTAAGGATCAGAGTTTTAAGGATTGTTGTTTTCCCCATGATTCCTTATCCTTTTTTATCTTCATTTTCATTAAAATTAATTCCACATTTTAAAAAGTATTATCATTAATAATGGTCAGAAGAGGAGCAAAAAGCTGGTATACAGAAACATGTATTATCACCAACAAGAAGGCTTAACAGTTAGAATAAGTTTGTCTTCCTTGGGGGTGGGGGTACATTTAATAACATTATTTACACACACACACACACACACACACACACACACATACACACACACACAAATTTGTTTAGGGCCTACTAAGCCTTATGTTAACCTAGGGGGGAAATGTTTAAAGATAAGAATGATTTTTGTTTCTAGCAGTTATGGTAAATCATTAAAAAAGTGTATAATAGGGAAAAAAGAAAGCTTAGGTTCATATTCTTTTGAAAAAGGTCATTAAAATGTGTAAAACCATTCTCACCAAGAGAAGGCTTTAGGGAGATGGATATTACACTAGATTTTTAAAAAGCTAGGTCTCTTTCCTTTCCCTCAAATCAAATGTAGATATTCTCTTGAAGATTAAAACACTTTTTGAAATTGCATAGGGGGGAACTAAAGGGCAGTATTAAAATCACACATTGAGCTCTTCCAGCAAATAATGTTAAGGGTTATTTTCTCACATCTATGCCCTCTAGCAAGATCAGAAACAAGGTTATATATTCCCAAATGGAATCAGGTAGCTATAGTATCTTGCGTGTGGGACTAATGAGGCTGAGGTCAGGGTTCAGTTCCAAAACAAGCTGATTAGTGTGACAAGAGTGATGACCTAGCCAACATGGCTTGTGCAAAGCCTTACAGTAACCTGGAGAGTTTTACTATGTTTCTTTTTTATGTTTGTTTCTCATAACCTTCTCAGCCATATTTCCAATCAACCAGATCAAAATTTCTGGAATAGGAAAAGGACACTATACTTTTGAAGAAATTCCCAGGTGATTCAAGCAGCAGTCAATTTTGAAATCAATAACCTCCTAGGAACAAGTTCAAACAAAAAGTCTGCCCAGCATGACTGCTTCCTAGTCTTCAAAACTGGAAACATCAAATTCTACACTTTATCTGTTGAGAACACTCCAAATCTCCAGGGAGTTTGTCCTCCCACTATCATGGATTGGAATTCTTTAGATAGGTCATGAATTCAAGAATATTTCCATTCTTAATGACAAACAGCAGGCCTGCCTTCTTAAGAATGGCCCTTCTACATGCTTCCTTTCAGGCATGCCTCCTTGAACATTTAAAAAAAGCAACAACAACAACAAAAAAATACTAATAGAACTTACCTTACCCCACAGATACTGAGAAACACCCTTTTGTCCTGAGAAATGGGCATTGATTGCAAATTAAACCATCTGAACACCTTGGCTATTCACTATAAACTTACCCAGTCTGTATCTGAAGAAAATGTGATGGAGTATCTCCTCTGGAGAAATCAGAAGGTTTCTCATGGGTGAAGAAAGTATTTTTGAAGACAAACATCTGTCCCTGGATAACGTGTGTGTGTGTGTGTGTGTGTGTATGTATGTATATTAACCAAGGTTGGTCCTGATGACAATAATGTGAAGTCATATTGCACATTCAATCTGTATTTCCACTTAGAAACTTGTTGGATAGAAAGAAGGGTTTGGAGGCAATGTGTACAGCAGGTGCTGAAAAACTGGTAAGTGAAGTCATAACAAGATATCAACAGTGTATATCATTGTGTTTTACATTTAGCCAGCTGTGCTGGTATCAAATGAATACAATATGACTGCATTTGCTGTTTTAAAAAACAAATAGCTTCCTGAGTTAAACACAGAAGCCATGAAACCCATTTTATTGCACAAAATTGTACTTACTTTTTCCCCTCTGGTTTTTAGAATATCTTTTAAAGTTTAGATTAATGCACAATCTTAAATATTTTCTCCCACCATTGGAACTTGACCTTAACCTCCTTTCTGTCAAGAACTGGGTGTTCACCTCCTCATTCACAGAACCCTGAGTCCCAACCCAAATGGCTCAGCAACCACTTCCATAAATGCAAATACCATACGCCTCCCCACTGTCGGGTCCAGCACTCAGAATCCAAAGCCAATGAAATCTGTCTTTACATATCTTGACAACAGTTAGTTGACAATTTTGTATTATCCCATTTGTTATATTATGGAATAATTTTTCAGAAGATTGAATTCTCTCAATATCTCCTAGAATATATACGCTTTATATATGGAATGGGTCTGGATAGGAAATTGCTATATTGCACATATTTAGGTAATTACTGGATACTTTTGCTTCTTAAGAATCAGTACCAGGGACTGGGAATGTCACTTACTGGTATAGTGCTTGCCTAGCTTGCATGAAGCTCTGAGTTCGATTCCTTAGCAACACATAAACAGAAAAAGCCCAAAGTGGCTAGTGTCCTAGCCTTGAGCAAAAGGAAGCCAGGGACAGTGCTCAGGCCTTGAGTTCAAGCCCCAGAACTGGCAAAGAAAAGAGTCAACACCGATGGTTACCTACCACAGATGGCTTTTCTTCAACTTCACAAGAGTGCAAGGTAAATCTGTAGTAGGCTCTGTTTATCGCTTCAGTGTAGTATTTAGCACATTATATAAGACATTCAACGCTTTATTTTAAATTAGACTTTGCTTTAGAAGACTTTGTCGAATTGTAGGTTAATGGGAGTGTCCTAAGGATATTAAAGATAAATTATGCTTGGGCTGAGGATATGCCTTAATAAGAGCACATGCCTACCATGTATAAGGCCCTGGCTTCAATTGCCATGACCATCAAAAATAAACAAATAAACTCTGTTATGCTACAGTGTTACTTGTATTAAATGCATTTTTAACTTGTACTTATTTGTCACTTAGAATTAATTTATAGGGAAATGACTCCATGGTAAGTCAAATCATCTTTAAAATCACATTCTAAAGCAATAACCCTTGCACTTAGGAGGGCATAGAGGCAGGAGAATTATGAGCTCCAGAACAGCCTAGTTTACAGAGAAAGACTGTCAGAAGGAAGGAAGGAAGGAAGGAAGGAAGGAAGGAAGGAAGGAAGGAAGGAAGGAAAGGAAGGGAGGGAGGGAGGGAGGGAGGGAGGGAGGGAGGGAGGGAGGGAGGGAGGGAGGGAGGGAGGGGGGAGGGAGGGAAGGGAGGGACCTAAAGAAAACATAGTGTCCTTCCCTAGGGAATATTAACTTTAAAAAGATTTCTTCTCTGTTATTAGAGCAACATGATGGCATAAGATAACCTCTTTCCTGAATTCAGGGTCCTTGACTACAAAGAGGCTATAAAGGGAGAAGCTTAATTACTGTCATTCTGAGATGGCCAAACTGTCTTACAAAGAAGAGGAAACAGTGGGCAGATGAAAGTTCTGCTTATAAAGTAGATGTTACTACAGTGCATTGTGGTTACATTATGTGTGCCCAAAGGATAAAGAATTCAGGTGTGAAGTGGTATGGCAAGAGTTGCAAATTAAACAAGCCCTGCACTAGGGGTTTTTCCTTTAGTGTGTTGCAGTAACATGCCCATGGCTCCAGGGAACTTGATGATTAAGTTGGAATGAAGCACTCATGCCTCATGTTAAATGTAGCAGAAGCGAGGTGCAGAAGAGAGGTTATTAACTATGTCTTGTCAATTAATTACCTGAGATACACCCTTTTTTTCACAGCTTTGGTTTCAGGTATGTGGGAGAGTTGAAAACATTTAATTGCACCTAATTTGTTGCTGTAGTCTAATCATAGCCTATGCATTGTACTGAAGTCTGTAACCTTTGTGTAAAGAATTTGTAAGGGACTTCATTGTGACAACTCTAGAGGAAGAAAGCTTCTTTAACTTTGTGAAATAATCATATCTCATTTTTGAGCCACTGTTTTGTAGAAATTATGACCTGCTAAATATATATAGTAAATCTTAGTACAATTTGAAAATTCCTTCCTGCTACTCCAAGTCTTCTCTTAATTAAGTGTAGCCATTTTCCTGACTCTCACCAACCCTTGGCATAGATCCTGAGAAAAATTCTTTCCTAGAGAGAAGCTAAAAGAGATTGAGGGCAGGCATTCCTTTGTATCTGGCCCATTTGCTGGTCTGTTTGTTGCCTTCAATCACCCGAAATCTGACTACTTCTAATTTGGCTGTGTCCTCTTCCTTCTTTCCTGCTCCTTCGACTCCTCCATTTCTTCATTCTCCTCCTCCTCCTCCTCCTCCTCCTCCTCCTCCTCCTCCTCCTCCTCCTCCTCCTCCTCCCCCTCCCCCTCCTCCTCCTCCTCCTCCTCCCCCTCCCCCCTCCTCCTCCTCCTCCCCCTCCCCCTCCCCCTCCCCCTCCCCCTCCCCCTCCCCCTCCTCCCCCCTCCCCCCCTCCCCTCCCCCTCCTCCCCCTCCCCCTCCTCCCCCTCCTCCCCCTCCTCCCCCTCCTCCTCCTCCTCCTCCTCCTCCTCCTCCTCCTCCTCCTCCTCCTCCTCCTCCTCCTCCTCCTGCTTTTCTGCCTGTATTAGGGCTTGAATTCAGGGTCTTGTGTTCTTGCTAAACTTTTGCACTCATAGCTGGAACTCTACCACTTAAGCCATGTCTCTAGTTCCTGCTTTTGGCTCGCTAAATAAAGGGCAAGAGTCCTGTAAACCTTCTTCCCAGGCTGGCTTCCAAACAGGATTCTCAGTTCTCAATCTCTTGCATAGATAGGATAATAGGGATAAGACAGGAGCACATGGTTCCACTTTCTTCAAGGACTTAGTACTAAAATCACATTGCACACAGATTTTTCTGCACTTTTCCTAAAAATGTTTCACATACATGTATATCTGAAAACTACATATGAATATATATGAACAAAGCAATACATCCTTGTCTTGGTTTCTTTCAGATGGGATAGCCAATAAAAACCACTATCTAGGGGCTGGGGATATAGCCTAGTGGCAAGAGTGCCTGCCTCGGTATACCCGAGGCCCTAGGTTCGATTCCCCAGCACCACATATACAGAAAACGGCCAGAAGCGGCGCTGTGGCTCAAGTGGCAGAGTGCTAGCCTTGAGCGGGAAGAAGCCAGGGACAGTGCTTAGGCCCTGAGTCCAAGGCCCAGGACTGGCCAAAAAAAAAAAAAAAAAAAAAAACCACTATCTACTAAGTAATCTGGTAGGAGTATACACATAATGGAATCAGTAAACCATGAAGAAAAGAAGCGAACAGCAAAAAATCTATCCTACAAAGATGTGTTGAATCCAAGCTAAGCCATAGAGAGTATTGCAAGTCAATCATGCTGCTCTCTTGCTCACTCTTAACTACCATGTTCTACCATAGTTCTATTCATGGTGAAGGTGTCTCAGTCTAGACACATAAAGTATCAAGCAGGGTATACACATGAGTGAATCTGGCTGGCAAGGGCATGCCTAATTTAGTAAGTTTTCATCAGTCCTTGGTGATTTTTGCCAAATGGAAATGCATGGCCATTTTGCTAGATTATGTAATTTTAAAGAGAACTTTAAACGACTGACTTTAGTATAAACTTCTCATTTTAAAACATTAGCAATTCATCCTAATTTAATACATACACACACACACACACACACACCACCACCACCACCACCACCACCACCACCACCACACCATGTGAACCAAACAAAAATTACCTTTAGACCTATTCTTTCCATGAGCAACCAGTTTGCAACATCACGGATGCTCCAATCCCTATGGCTTTGATATCTTCTAGATACTCTGCCACATCTGGCATCTCACACCCTTATCCACACCTATCAATTTGTCTAACTATTGGAATTCATAAAGTCTTAAAGTCCTAGTCTGGCTTTTAACACTGTATCTTCTTATCAGTACTTTCACTTCCACCTGTTTTCCTGGACAGCATTAGCTTCCCCATAGCTTGTGAAGGTTAGCATATAGCTGAATGCCTTACACATGATATTCCCAAGAGATATTTGTTATATAGACTGGATGAACTGCTCTTTATGGAATGGTTTGTTGGAAGCTTTTGTATGAAAACTGAGAGAATACTATCGTGACAGTTGGGACTTAAATAGAATAGAACTTAGGATAAAGATAAAGAAATTGCACATTATTCTACTAAGTGAATCTGGAGTAGAAAGTAGATAAGGTTAGGAAGCATTAGAAAAGCATCAGGAAGCCTATATTGAAATCTTCTTCTGTTTTTAAATGATGTTATTCCGGCTAAGTAACATACTATTATTCAACTTACCTATTTAATTTATAAAGTGAAGGGTTGGAAGTTTTGTTTTTATTATACTTAGATGAAGAAGAATTTGATGGAAAGAGATGTTTATTAAAGCAATGTCTTGGAAAGATGAATATGATGGTGAAAGAGGATGAGAAGAAAAAAATCTCAAGGTGATGGAATTATTTGAGAGATCATTTTACTGTTCTAACTATGAAGTGATGGCACTGGAAATAACATAGACTGCATTAAGAATAAAGAAGAATGGTGGGCAAATACAATCATAATACTCAGTGTACATATGTAAAAGTGGAACTAAGTAATTGGGACAGATATGGAGAGAATTATAATAAAGGTGGCATTGGGGCTGGGAATATGGCCTAGTGGCAAGAGCGCTTGTCTCATATACATGAAGCCCTGGGGTCGATTCCCCAGCACCACATATATAGAAAATGGCCAGAAGTGGGGCTGTGGCTCAAGTGGCAGAGTGCTATCCTTGAGCAAAAAGAAGCCAGGGACAGTGCTCAGGCCCTGAGTCCAAGCTCCAGGACTGGCAAAAATAAATAAATAAATAAATAAATAAATAAAGGTGGCATTGATAAAGTTGCATTAATAATGATAACAAGAGCAATAATAATAATAAACTGACATGTTGAATTGAAACTCTTTGTAAATCTACTTTAATATATTTTTAATTTAAAGAATCAAGTATCCTCTGAATATGAAGACAACAGGGAAATGTACAGAAATAATACCATGTAAGCGGTCATGATCTACAATCGGTGAGGAGCAGCAATTCAATTCTGGGGATGTTACATTTGCCCCTCTTCTCTCTGATAACTCACATTCCAATTTCCAGGTGCAGCACAAATATCTCTTTGCTAGGAAGCCTTTAAGGACTCCTTCTTTGTCCTGAAACTAACAAGCATTTAGCTTTACCACTTTTATGAAGATTTCTACTATCATCTACAAACTGCAGTCATTTCCACCTCTTTTCTTTTCCCTCCTCTCTTCTCTTTTCTCTTCCATCTCCTTCTCTCTCAGAATCTCTCTGATGTAGGCTCTTTCAGAGAAGGTTTTGTTTTGTCTATCTCCAGATCCTTAGCAACACACTCCAAACACTGAACAAATATTTCCTTTCTCTCTACCTTTCTCTCCTCCTACCACCTCTTTATTTTTTTTCAATTAGAGACTAAGATGTAATCCTGAGAAGAGATAAGGACTGAAAAAGATGACAAAGAGCCCAGAATGTAATGGGCCTTAGGACTGTTCTTTGGAAAATGTCTCATTTTGGAAGAGAATTCTATCTCATAGAACCTAAGAGAATTCACCCCAAAAGAGGGTATCAAAAATACTATCAAAAGCCACAATGTTATTAGTAATGAAATTACAAAAACATGTTGGGTTTGGCAACTGTATGCCCAATGACTTACTGAGTTGTAGCAATTACTAATCTTTGTTATTTTTTCTCTGTGTGTATCATAAAGATCTGAGGCAAAGATGAGATTCTTTTTGCCAAATAACAAACTATTATGAAGGTTGAAAAATGCTTACCATGACCATACAAAGCACACTGAATTCTAATCAATAATAGAGGTTGCAGTTCTCATTAGCATAAACCATAGCATGATTCTAAATACTGTTTTTAAAAAGCGGATTCATTTTCTCCCCTCAGTAGGTGGCTGAAGCACAGATTTGAGGGTATAATAATATGTATGACTATGTAAATTTTTTCTATTTTCTTTTGTTTATCTTCCCTACGGTTTAGCACCTGGTGTCACTGTATTTGATTTTGGTACCCTAGGTATTGTATATATGTTGTCTGAATCAGGGATGAGAATGGTGAGACAATGGATAAAGAGTGAACCAAGCCAACAGCAATACTTACAGGATGATACATTGTAAACTATACACCCGGGGCAGGGGGATTGAGAAGGAGATTAAGTGGGAGAAAATGAGGGAAGAGTTAACTAGTTGGACAAGAAATGTACTCACTACACAATGTATATAGCAATAACCCCACTGCACATCACCTTGACAATTAAAAAAAAGAATGTGTATGATTTATATATCCCCTCTTCTTGGTAGATTTTATTTTGTACTAAGGATCTTGACCCATCATGCCAACTGGTGCGGGAAAACGATCTAAACTTGAAGATCTGTGATTTTTAAAATCTGACTTTTTTTTTCATCCAAATCAAGCTCATGTCATTTTTAAGAGTCTAAATGTCTTCGTGTGTAAAAGGAATCGTCTCACTAGACTGTCAGCTGCTTAGAGCAAGCACCGTATTTCATTCTGTTCTTAATGGCCAATCCTTTGCATGATATTTTATGTGAGTTAGTTACTGAATAAGAAGAATGTTTTAAAGTTGTTTTCAATCTGGTTAAATGCTCAGCATTCAAATCTCTACAATTTACTCAAAAAATTTTAATGCTTTTCAATCTCAGGTAATACTCATATAAGTTCATCAGATGCTATACAGTATTAGCAAGCTCGGATCCAAAGCTCAAGTCCATCAGTCTTCTTGTTTTTGCAAAGTTTTACTAGGTCAAAGTCATGCACATTCATTTATGTTTTGTATGTAGTAAGCTGTTTCAATCAGCAGAGTTGAATAGTTACAACAAATAATATTAAGCCTAAAATAGTTATCATCTGGCTCTTCGTAGAAAAAGTTGCTCTATTGTGATACAGACTATTGTTGAACTTTGGAGTGCCAAGAAAGCATAAGGGACAAAGTCCAGCTCAGTCCCTGAAGTTATGTTTAACCCATGAGTTTTACTTCCACTTTGATGATATGGAATCTTCCTTGCAATAGAATGGTCTCATGATCAGCAAACACTTTTCTTTTAGGACCTCCTTTATTTCCTTTATCTCAAACAAGCTGCTACAATCTTCACTCCTAAACATAGGTAATTCAGTTATATCTTAAAAGTTGCCTAAATAGTTTACATTTCAAATGCTACTTTTGCTTGACTAATTTTGGTTCACTCTCAGGATCAAACTGTGGCCTCAGGAACAACTCCAGGAAGTTCTTGTAGAAGCATATCTGGTATACATAAATGGTATATCTATTTGTTATTGGCTCGTTTTAAGAAAATAGGATCTTCAAAAGGTTATCTTCCTAGATTAGTAAATATGTTTAACACAAATGGTACTGAATGGATGTGGACCAAACTGAGCAACAGCTTCTACCCTTCAATGAATTATAGTCTTTCTGTACAAAAATGGGTGGTAAATACAAACAAACTTCTAACTATTTTGGAAGTTCCAACTAGTTGGAAGTTTGTCTGTATTTACCACCTATTTTTCCCACTGCTCCTCATCACTGTCTAATCCGATTTTGAACAAGATTAAATCACAACAAGGTTAACTATTTGATGACGTATGATCTGTGCAAGACAAATGGAAATAGGCATGGTTCCCATTGGTTTCATGATACCATTCTTTTTCCTCTGAGATTCTGTGGCGATCAGTTACAATCACCATTGATACTGAAGGCCTTGAAGCCTCTCACTCCTAATCTTGTCAGATGGACGTATAGGCTAAACATTAATAGCAAGGGGAAGAAGGCAGTGAGTATTCCATGCTGCTTTCACCCAAAGAATCTGTATAAAACAGCAGATGCCTTAAGTTGGCAAAGTGTGTATCAATTAATGGCAGACAAACTGCTTCAGATAAAAGCTCGTAATTAATGAGTCATTAAGACCCCACATTTTAGGAACATGGAAAAACCATGAGCCATTCAACATGCCCAGAAGTAGTCTTCCAGATATGTGGCACTGCTTAAATCCACTGCTAATTTCCGGGGGGCTGCCATTTGTAATAGTACTGAGATGAATGACAAAGAATTTATGAATGTGAGTCTATGTTGCCCATTACACAAGCCTTCCCAGGGAAACAAAATCCTTCTAAGCACAACTCCTAATAAGCAGAAATTAAATGTTACTGTCCCATGCCACTACATGAAAAAACAAAAGAACGTATGCCTACAGGGAGGGAAGAAGAGATAGATAATTTGGTTGTACATAAATAATGTGAAGGAAGAGAGACAGGCATCTATTTTAAGCCTTTGTGGCCTGGGAAACCACATTCCCTATGCTCAAAGCCAGGAACCCTCTTACACAATAAATAATTCAGAAACCCCACAAGTGCTGGCTAGGAGGCTTGCTTCCTACAAACTGCCGCTTAGGCTAATCTTGGAAAAAGTCATGGATTACCCTGCAGCTTAGACAGAATTCTTACGTTCCACCTAAAGATTAAGATGAATGCCGTCAGCTAGGGTATATCAGGAGGAAACCAACGCAATCCTGTCATTGTTTGTGTTATTTATAGCTTATTGTTTAAAAATTTTGGAAATGACCAGACTCTTTGTGGCAAACTTAAGATATCATGCATGAACTTGGCAGGTACTTCTCCCAGAACAGATCTAAAAAACAAATTTAAAATATTGTGCTCTGTTCAAGGGAAGCAACAGCAAACCAGAAACTTTACATCCTAGTACATTTCCCCTTCTGTGTGTGTCCCTCCAGTATCTTGCTTGACATTTATATGGGGTAATTTTTATGAAAAGTCAATGGACTTCAATTTTCCAACTAACCTTCAGGCTTTACACACAGAATCAAAGGAAGAAAAAATCCCAGTGTCTGCTGTCTGATTTGTCTCTGGATTTAGTCTGAGATTTACTCAGAAAGCCAGTAAATAATGCGCAAATACAACAATGTGTAAACCACAGAAAAGTCATTAAATGCTACTTTATGACATTAGTGGAATGCACTCCCACGCCCACATCAATCAAAGCTACATTTCTGAGTGGATGGAATGTTTCTTGTTTGTTTCTCTCAGCCATTATCCACTGCCTTTACAGAGTCTTATCTTTAGGGATACCCTTATTCAGTAGAGGTCATTGATAAGAAAGATGAACCAAACTAGGATTCCTCTAAGAACTTGAAGTCATGATTTACAGATGAGTTTTAGTGTGGAGGGAAAATTCAACAATTACTTTTTTTTAACTATCGAAGGTCCAAGGTCACTGATTCATACAGTAGAATATCAACAATTCTACAATGTTATTTTGTTTCAAAATAGAAAACGTGTGAAATTCTTCTAAGCCTTGAAAGTGCTTGTTCCACCTGAACTGGCTCTATAAATCTGCCAAGTAGAGTGCAGATGTTCCTACCCTTGTTCTCAACACCTCCACATAGCATCTTAAAATGAACAAGAAGAAAAGGCCCTTTATGTTGATAGTCACTAGTTCTTTCTTTTTTTGTTTGTTTGTTTGTTTTTGATACTTCCCACTATGGTGCTTCATTTATTTTTTTTCTATTTTTTTTTCAAACTGATGTACAGAGAGGTTACAGTTTCATACATTAGGCATTGGATACATTTCTTATACTGTTTGTTACCTCATCCCTCATTCCCACCTCCCACCTCCCCCTTTCACTTCCCCCCCCCCCATGAATTGTTCAGTTCATTTACACCAAACAGTTTTGCAAGTATTGCTTTTATAGTTGTTTGTCTTTTTTTACAGTGTCTCTCGATTTTGGTATTCCATTTCAATTTCCTAGCTCTAATACCAGTATACACAGTTTCCAATATATTCACATAAGATACAGAGATAGTATAGTTACAACCACAGGAATGTGATACAAGAACATCATCAATAATAGAAGCTACAGATACACATGGGACATTGAAAGTAGTTACAACTGTGATATAACAATTGTCTCCATAACATGGAGTTCATTTCACTTAGCATCATCTTATGTGTTCATAAGGGTATAGCTATTGGGCTTTTGTGATCCTCTGCTGTGACTTACCTAAATCTGTGCTGATTTTTCCCTATAAGGGAGACCATAGAGTCCATGTTTCTTTGGGTCTGGCTCACTTCACTTAGTATAACCTTTTCCAAGTCCTTCCATTTCCTTACAAATGGGGCAATGTCATTCGTCTACTGAGGGGCATCTGGGTTGGTTCCAGATCTAGCTATGACAAATTGTGCTGCAATGAACATTGTTGTGCTGGTGGCTTTACTGTGATTTTGTTTGTGGTCTTTTGGATAGATACCCAAAAGTGGGGCTTCTGGGTCATAGGGGAGTTCTATATTTAGCCTTCTGAGTCATCTACATACTGCTTGCCAGAGTGGCTGAACCAGTTTACATTCCCACCAACAATGAAGTAGGGTTCCCTTTTGGCCACATCCCCTCCAAAAATTGTTATTGTTAGTTTTCTTGATATAGAACATTCTTACTGGGGTGAGATGGAATATCAATGTTGCATTGATTATATTAATCCTCCCAATCCAGGAGCATGGGAGATTATTCCGTTTCCTTAGTTCTGCCTTAATTTCATTTTTCATGTTTTTAAAGTTCTCATCATATGTTCAACTCCCCAGCACCACATATATAGAAAATGGCCAGAAGTGGCGCTGTGGCTCACGTGACAGAGTGCTAGCCATGAACAAAAAGAAGCCAGGGACAGTGCTCAGGCCCTGTGAGTCTGAGCCCAGGACTGGCAAAAAAAAATTCTCATCTAAGAGGTCATTCACTTCTTTGGTTAAGGTTATTCCTAGGTATTTTATGTTTTTTGAGGTTATTGCAAAAGGAGTTGCTTTCCTGATTTCAGCCTTGGTCTTCAGGTCGTTAGCATAGAGAAAGGCCATTGATTTTTGAGGGTTTATTTTATATCCTGCAACTTTGCCAAAGTTTTGGATCAGCTCTAGTAGCTTGGGGGTAGAGTCTATGGGGTTCTTTAGGTATAGGATCATGTCATCTGTGAAGAAAGAAAATTTAACTTCATCTTTTCCTATTTGGATCCCCTTTATATTTTCTTATTGCCTAATTGCTCTGGCTAGGAATTCTAGTACTATGTTAAAAAGGAGGTAGAGAGTGGACATCCCTGTCTTGCTCCTGATTTTAAAGGGAATGGCTTTAGTTTTTGACCATTTAGAGTTATGCTTGCTGTTGGTTTGTCATAAACTGCCTTGATTATATTCAGGAATATTCTCTGGAATCCCAGTTTTTCCAGGACTTTTAGCATAAATGGGTGCTGGAATTTATCAAACGCTTTTTCCACATCCAGTGATATAACCTTGTGGTTCTTTACCTTGCTCTGGTTGATGTGGTGGATTACTTTAATTGGCTTGTGTATATTAAACCAACTTGACATCCCAGGGATGAATCCAGTTTGATCGTGGTATATGATTTCTTTGATGACCTGTTGAAGTTGATTAGCCAGAATTTTGTTGAGAATTTTTGCGTATATGTTCATCAGGGAAATAGTCTATAGTTCTCTTTCCGTGATGAGTCTCTGCCTGGTTTTGGGATGAGGGTTATACTGTCTTCATAGAAGGTGTCTGGTAGTGAACTTTCTCTTTCAATTTCATTGAAGAGTTTGAGAAATATTGGTGTGAGTTCTGTTTTGAAGGCCTTGTAGAATTCTGCTGTGAATCCGTCTGGACCTGGGCTTTTCTTGGATGGGAGATCATTTATTGCCATTTCTATTTCAAAGCTGGATATGGGTCTGTTTCGAAGGTTTAAATCTTCATGGTTGAGTTTGGGGATATCAATTTTTTCTAGGAAATAATTCCTTTCTTCCAAGTTCTCGAATTTGTTGGCATAGAGGTTTGCAAAATAGTCCCTTATTGTGTTCTGAATTTTGGTTGTTTCTGTGGTGATGTTACCTGTTGCATCTCTTATCTTGTTTATTTGAGTGTGCTGCCTTCATTTTTTGGTCAGGTTTGCTAGGGCTCTGTCTATCTTGTTGATTTTTTCAAAGAACCAACTCTTTGTTTTGTTGATTCTTTCGATGATTTTTTTTGTCTCTAATTGATTTAATTTTTATTTGAATTTAATTATTTGCTTCTGTCTATTGACTTGTGGTTTGGCTTGTTGTTCTCTTTCAAGGAAATTAAGGTGCTTCCTTAAATTATTGAGTTGCTGTTTCTCCAGTTTGTTGGTGTATGCACTCAGAGATATAAATTTTCCTCTGAGTACTGCCTTTGCTATGTCCCAAAGGAGCTGGTACTTTGTGTCCTCATCTTGGTTGAATTCCATAGACATTTGAATTTCCGTTTTAATTTCTTCAATGACCCACTGATGGTTCAGCAGTATGTTGTTTAGTCTCCATGAATTGTAGGATTTTCTGCAATGGCTGTTTGAGTTGAGTTCTAATTTTATTCCATTGTGGTCTGAGAAAATGACGGGAATGGATTTGACACTTCTGAATTTGTAAAGATTTTCTTTGTGGGGGCTGGGGATATGGCCTAGTGGCAAGAGTGCTTGCCTCGTATACATGAGGCCCTGGGTTCAATTCCCCAGCACCACATATACAGAAAATGTCCAGAAGTGGCACTGTGGCTCAAGTGGCACAGTACTAGACGTGAGCAAAAAAAAAGAAGCCAGGAACAGTGCTCAGGCCCTGAGTCCAAGCCCCAGGACTGGCCAAAAAAAAAAAAAAGATTTTCTTTGTGCCCTAAGATGTGATCTATTTTGGAGAATGTTCCATGTGCTGCTGAGAAGAAGGTGTGTTCTGTTGTTGCTGGGTGGAATATTCTGTAGAGGTCGATTATGTCTAGTGGGTCTATGCAATTGTTTAGTTCTGTGGTTTCTTTGTTTAGTTTTTGGCATGTTGATCTGTCCATAGGTGACAGTGGAGTGTTAAAGTCCCCAACTATCAATGTGTTTGGGACTATGAGTGTTTTTAGAGTCAGTAGTATTTGTTTGATGAAGTTGGGTAATCCTGTATTTGGTATGTAGATACTTAGGATGGTTATATCTTCCTGTAGGAGTGATCCCTTTATTAGTATGTAGTAACCTTCTTTGTCTCTTCTTACCTTTTTTAAATTTGAAGACAATTTTGTCTGATACTAGGATTGCAAGTCCGGCCTGCTTATGGGGGCCATTTGCTTGGTAGATTTGATTCCAGCTTTTCACTTTTAGAAGGTGTTTACTTTTGCTGGACAGATGTGTCTCTTGGAGGCAGCAGAAAGATGGATCTTGATTTTTGATCCAACTTCTGAGCCTATGTCATTTGATTGGAGAATTAAGTCCATTAATGTTGAGAGTTAGGATTGAGAGATGATTGGTTGTTCCTTTCATTATAGCTATCTTGTTAAAAGCTGTGTCTTCCCATTTCTTGATCTGATATTCTGATTTACTACTTAGGGTTCATTTCTCTGTCTGCATTGGAATCTTGATTATTTTTCCTGTATAGTACATCTTAGAGGATTTTCTGTAAAGTTGGTTTGGTGATATATTGATTCAGTTTTTCCTTACTGTGGAAGACTTTTATTTGACCTTCAACTATGAATGAGAGTTTAGCTGGGTACAGCATTCTTGGTTGGTAGTTATTTTTATTTAGGGTTTGGCATAACTCATTCCAGGCTCTCCCTGCTTTCATGGTCTCTACTGAGAAGTCTGGGGTAATTCTGATTGCTTTTCCTTTATATGTGATTGTTTTCTTCTCCCTAACAGCTTTAAGGATTCTTTCCTTGGGTTCTATTGATCCTGTTTTGATCACAATGTGTCGGTGGGATGTCCTGTTCTGGTCTGGTCGGTTTGGGGTTCTAATTGCTTCTTGTATCTGTATAGGCCTATCCTTCTGGATATTTGGGAAGTTCTCAGCTAATATTCTGTTAAATGGGTTGCCTATTCCATTAACTTCTTTCTCCAGGTTTTCCTCAATACCTTTTAGCCTTAAATTAGGCTTCCTAACTGTGTCTTGGAGCTCCTGGAGTGATCTGTTTTGTCGATTGTATTGTATTTGTATTGATTTTTTATCTTTCTCCATAGATTCTAGGGAATCTTCATCTCCTGAGATTCAATCCTCTGCTTCAGCTAGTCGGGACTATAGGCTAGCTACTTGATTTCAAATCTCTTTTCCTTCTGACTGGTCTTTCCTGATGATTTCCATGTCATCTCTTAAGTCCTGTATGGACTTCTTTACTTCATTAACTTCATTAATCTGGTTTTGAGTGCTGTCTCTCAAATATTTTACCTGGGTAGCTATCTTTTCATTTGACTCTTGAATTTCATTTATCTTTCTATTTGTTGAGGCCATGAAATCATCTATTACTTTATGGGAGGATTGCTGTATTGATTCAAGCTTTTCATTTATCATGTTTATCAGTATACTTTGTAGAGCATTTTGAGGGTGTTCTTCTATGTCTTTGATTGACTGCTCTGCTTCCTGCTTGTTTTGAGTGGGAGATAAGACTCCATTGTTTGCCATCCCTCTTGTGTTTCTTCTGCCCATTTGGATTGGAAATGCCAATCTACAAGCACCTGTGAGCAGTGTTGAAGACCCAAAGCAGACCTTACCCAGCACTGTTGTGTAAATCTTAGAAATTCACAATTATATACAGATACCTAGTATACCCATATATAAAAGTAGATTTGGTGTTCCTAAAGAATACAATTTCAATATAACAACCTATCCTGAGCCCTGTATTCAGTAGTTACTTATTTACTGTTACAACCCTAAGAGCAATTCTTGTTCTTATATTAAGTTCTTTTTGGACTGGCTTTCTCTATGAACACCTTTGATTCACTCGGATTAAGCAGGAATACCCTCTATCCAATAACCAGCAGTCAATGGAATCTGGAGATCCTGGAAGTAAGTCAGGAGGTAAGTTAGAGGTAGTAAAAAGAATGGAGTAAAATGTATGGGGCGGGTGATGATTTTTGTTTAGTTTCAGTGATGTGGAAATGTGGAGAAGAGTAGAATCAGTAGAATGAACAAGGTTAAAGTGATAGACAATGGAGAGTTAGCAGTAAAGAGTGGAGGTGTTATTCATAGGAAAGTAATTTTTAAAGAAAGAGAATGCAAAGAGAGAAATAAAGAAAACATACTGGAAGACAGATGCACAAAACAGAAAAATTACTTTAAAAAATGAAAAGGAAAAAAACTAGAAAAACGAACAACAAAACAAAAAAAGAAACTTGATAAAACAAACAGGTAAAAATGGAAAACAAAAAAACCCCAATGATGTTTCCAAAGTAAATAATAATTTTAAAAAATGTTTGAGAGAAAAAAAAATGGAGTCTTCCTTGTTTGGTTGGGCTTTCTATAGTCTCTAGTTTCCTTGTAATGGTCTGCAGTCTATTTTGCTGCTTGGCTGGTTTGACTTGCTTGTTCACAGGGGGTGATTCTGCTCTGACCCTCCCCCCATTAGTGAAATCCTGGGGACTTGTGGTTTGCACAGCTTGCAAGTAAGACTTGGGCGTCCTCTGTAGATGGGGGATGTGAACAGTCTCGAGAACCGTGGCTCCTCTTGTCTGCTCTGGGGTGGCTGCCTTTAACGCCTGGCTTTCAATAGGCTGTGGCCTCAGCAGGGTGGAATGCCTCTAGCCTGGTTTATCCAGCTGAGTGTTGCTTTCCTGGAGGAGATTCCTCCCTCCCTCCTGGGTGGGGTGGTCTCCTGGGCAGAGCTGGGTATGGAATTCAGCTCCGTTTCAGGCTGGGAATTGGGCTTCCATGCCGCCAGTAGCTGCTCACCGCTTTTGCTTTTAATTTAGAAATTGCAGCAGGCAGGGCGGGGCTCCTCTGGCTGAGCTTCTGCCCAGGACAAGCCTCCTGTCTGGGCTGGGGTCATTCTCCCTGGCAGAGCTAGTTCTCACTGGTCGGTCCCTCTTGCCCTTTTCAAAGATGGCCACTTTGTCCTCGCTTTCCCCAGGCCTGCTTTAGTTCCAGTCTGGTCTGACCCTACGCCAGTGTCAAAGATGGCGATTTTCTCTGGTGGTGGGGGAAGGGCTACCTCCCAGAAGCTGCTCTGTGTGCGCAAGTGAGAATGTCTTTCCTGGGGTACTCACACTTTCTCTGCGATTTCAGCCCATCCGTGCTCAGCCTGCGATCCACATCTGTCCGCCGTCTGGAGGATTTCTTCCTGGTCTTCACTGTGTTCTTTAGCCACGCAGAGTGTTGGGGCGCTGTGCTGGCGCTGGCACTGGCATGGTGGTGGGATGCCGCCCAGAGCTCAAATCTGTGTTTTCAGACCAGCAAAGTCGATTTTTCCTTCCTGGCCAGAATCCTTGTACTGTTATAACTTACTTGGGCTGTCTTTCTAGGAGTGAAAATTTCTATGGGATGGGAAAACTGGGATGTCAGAGGAAGCTCAGCTGGGGCTCTGCTGCTCCTCCGCTGTCTTCACAGAAGTCCAGATAGTCACTAGTTCTGTCAGATGGATTTGCCTCTCGGGGCACTTCTAGAAGCTGCAAAGGAGAGTATTTCAGATATTACAGGTGTAAAACTAGATGGATCTGGGCACAGTTCCAGATTAAATGATAAAATAGGAAAAAGAAAAAAAATGGACCACTTTATTGGAGCCAGCATTTGTTATGATGACAGTAAAATGTTCAACTGTTTTTACATGAATTAGGAAATAGGGAAACATGGAGCTATATACATATGTGTGTGCATATATACATATGTATACATACATATACATATATATGTCATTTTGTCCATGCCTGGCATGTATAAGGCCCTAGGTTCAAAGTCCCGCAGCACAAAAAGAAATTCCTTGAATGATTTCTGATTTTTCACCTAAAATAAATGCCACTAGGGCTAAAAATACAGAGGTTATGTTAATTCAGAGTAATGGTAGATAAAAGATATAACTTTGATGGAAATAATCACCTCCCATTTTTAAAGCACAATTCATTTGAAAAAAAAAAGGTGTTATAATACTAGAAAATTATCACATATCAAAAGTGTTGATTCTTTTGAATGACCTTTTCAAAACCCAAAATCAATATTGGGATTTAACGTGTTGCCCCAGCTTTATTGTCTTCCTGATTGTTACCCAATGTATTCATTCTATTGCATCTTCCTTCCATCATTTTTAATATCTCACTTTGTTCTTCTTTAACACACTTTGTATTTCCCTAATGCCTTTTATCTCCCAGCCTATTGCAAACATCAATTAACTAAGCTAACCAACAATCCTGCGTGGGTAGAAGAACCCTATTATCCTAATTTGGAAGCTTAGAAAAGGAGGTTAAATGAGGTTAGGTCACTTGATAGCCAATGTTCGAGACAGAAATGGTCTTGCAACTTATCAGGTTATCTGCTTTAACTAGCAAGACATGATGATGTCTCTAAGCTATGTGGAGTGAGCACAACAATACTGCAAAGTCAAATTTCCATATGAATCCATTTGTGCTTATAAAACAAAAAACAAACTCTCAAGGATATCAATCTCAGCTCTTGTTTCTCCTCAGTTGACTCAGCAACTGAGAGAGATCTGTTGAGGACAAAGTTCATATACTCTAACCTGTTAATGGATTAAAAAGGAATGAACTCTTCCCCCCCCTAAAAAAAAAATGACCAGAAGCACTTGGGATTCACCTTTGCTAATAATAATATGCCTTTTATCAGACAAGACTAACAGGCTGGCAGGCAAGCAGACAGACAGGAAGACATACAGACAAACAGATAGGTCTATACATCCCATATTGTAGATTTGAAAGGACTGAAAGGACTACCTACCTCCACTCTCCTCAAAATCTCCCAGAAGAAGCTCTGCATGGTGGTAAGCATACAACAGACCCTTATATTCAGTTTGATTGAATTTGGTCATTTTGTTCTATTTTTGCTAGAAATAATGGAATTTGAACTCAGGGCTTCACATTGCTAGGCAAGTGATCTACCACTTGAGCTACACTTCTAACACCTTTTTCTCCAGTTTTAGAGATTGGGTATTGCCTTTTGGCTATGCCTACCTGTACACAATGCCCCTACTTAACATTTTCTGCTGTAGCTAGGAGGCTTGGCACATGCCCATGGCCAACCTTTCTGCTGAACTTAAGAGTCTCCAAAACTTTTTTTTTTTTTTTTGCAGCAGGGGTTGGGGGGTGGGGGTGGGGGAGGGGTGCTGTGCTAGCCTAGAACCACAGTCTTCTTTATCTTGGCCTCCTATGTAGCTGGGAAGAGATTCCTGTACGATTGTCCCAGCTATTGATTGAGATGAGGGACTTGAAAACTTTTTCTGGGATGCCTCAATCTTTAATCCTCTGGATCTTATCCTGTCAAGTAGCTAGGATTACAGGCTTCAGCTGCCACAACCAGCTGATGGTTTCTTTCTTACTGTTCCTAATGTTCTGTCAATTATCTTGAAGTTTTGAATGAAATTCTCCATTGAAGCAACATTGGCCAAAAAGTCAACCTTATGTCTTCATTAGACTTTTGGTGCCTCTGTGAGACCGCATGCATCTGCCTAGACAGCTTCAAGTGGCTATGGGGGCCATATCCCAGGTAAGCATATTCTAGCTAAGCCCACATGGCTGAAACCAGGAAGAGTGTGTCAATTCCTACCCTTTTCCTTTCTACTTTTCTTTTCACCTAGTCAAAGTATTTACCACTTCTACGTGTTTGATTGAGTTTTGAATCACATTCAGTGCTCTTCATGCAGTATCTCAATTATAGCTCCCTGAAAATCAAAATCCAACCCAACAACATGGGATAACCAGTCTCACTTCATATGAGAACACTGATCTAAAGACACAATAAACAATTTCCAAAGATCACACAGCTGAAGTGTTGGTGCAGACATTTGACCCAGGTGATAAGATTCCAGAGCCCAGAGATAATATGACATTCTTGCCTTCTCATTTTAAGATTCCTGAAAACAAAATCCTACTAATAAACACACAATGATACAGCAAGATCATAAGATTATTTTCATAATGCCTTGGTGCTTAAAGGTATTATAAATATTTCACAAGTAGTATCTAAAGCAAACAGAGAGAGAGAGAGAGAGAGAGAACTTCTGAGTGAATCTTTGGTTTACTTTTGCAACAAAACCTCACTGGTCTGAGTTGTGGTTTTAAGAAGTGGAAGGAAGAAGGCTATAGAGAAATCTCTCAGTGCTAGGAAAAAGGCTGGGAAAATTAGGTCACTTTGGCAGGCATCTCAGGAACCATCTTGGGTAGGAAGAGGCTGATGCTATATTTTCAAAATTGATTCTAAACTCTTTGTAGGTGAAATAGGAGGGGAGCTGATTACATTCTATATATCCACAATCTGTAGTTTCAGCAACTTAAATAGATGCCCTTTCAGGCACCAGAGGAGGTTTGAGTGCAGACTGGGCTATCTTTTCCTCCTGAATAGCAGTATAAACTCCTGGGGAGCAGATGAAAGTTGCCTTGCAAGACAAAAGCACAGGCATTGCTTCTTTTCTCTACCAGATGGAAGAAAAGGAACTGAAGAAATCCTTTATAGTTAACTATTAAAATTGGTCCTTCCATTTATCTTTTTTTATATAACTTCTCTAACTTCAATCTCTAAGAGCAACCAAGCAATACAATTTTGCCCTGGGTGAGCAGCAAATATGAAGGTGGCATACCTGAATTCCCTCTCCTTCTAAAACCAGCATTCAGAGCAGCTTAAAAGAGAACTGACCACCATTCATTTGTCAAAAGGTTCCTTAGCACTCTGATAAGATCTGACCCCAAATAGGAAAATTTTTTAGGATCTAGGAAAGAAGGTGAAGAATGAGAAGAAGTTAAACATGGTTGAGCTTTTTCATCCTCTACCCTTACATGGATCAACTGCTAGAACCTGGTAGCTCAGGATGGAATTAGGTACAAGAGGTCAAGGGGGAAGAGGAGTACCTTAAAATAGTTCACTTGTGCCAACAATTTTTTCCAGGCAATTAGCCCCCAAAAGACAATTTTCCTGAAAATATAATAAAAATCATGGGTTCAAAGATGGATGGAACATAAACTTATCCCTAAGTAATTCACAGTTTCAGGAGCGAGATAAGCTATGTGAGCAATTAACAACTATCCACACATTAGTATTATTCTTAGTTCTGTCTTTTTATTCTTCAAATACAGAAACCTAGTTCTTATGGGAAAGTTGCTACATATGCTGGTTCCTCTCCTTGAAATGCTCTTTGTGCTCATCATTGCTTATCTGGCTACTCTGCATTATTCATGTTTCATCTTCAGCTAACCTAGTTGGAGCCAAAGACTAAGTCCCTCTCTATACAAAAATCATTGTGTATCTCAAAAGTCATTTGAACATCTGAAATTATCTCAATTTTGTAACTTTTCCATGGGTTTCAAGACTGATATCTTCCACCAGGTGCAAGTTACTTAAGAAAAATCTCAGCAAGCAGTCATTTACAACTTCATCAATATTTCCACATTATTTGACTGATTGCATATTGTAAGTATGTTATAACAGATGTGCACAGGGTTCTGTAGTGTAACGCCACATAGGGGAGATGAAAAAGTGTTCACTGGGTGATCATTAACAGAGGCATCTTAGAAGTGGTGAGTTGCTGTTATTATTGGCTAAGGCAGGGAAGGGACTGAACAAAGGTGCATCCCAGCCTGCAGTCAATGCCCCCATGATGCTCATCAACACTGCTCTGTCCCCCAGCCACATTTCATTCCACAAGTCTGAAGTGCAGACAATGCTAGAACAATGTGGCAACCTCAAGAAAGCAGTTTAAACACACGGGTTTTGATTATAGATCATCCAAATCTTTTTCTTCTTGCTAATAATTAGGAGACCATAGGCAAACTATTAGCCTTCTCTATGCTCTAGTTTCCTGATTCAACATATGTGATAACAAATCCATAGAAATCTTGGGAAGATGACATCAATTAATGCATGTAGTATTCTGAAGTTCAAAAAAAGACTGATCATTATGGGCATGTGATGATGCAGAAAAGAAGTAACACTATGTGACAGCCATATTTTTATTCTAGATATTATGCAGACTAAAAACAAGTTTAGGATTTGGAAGGCAGGGCCCAAGTAGTAGATTACCCCCACCTAACCCAAGAAGCATAAGACCTTGAGTTCAAACCTCACCAAACAAACAAACAAAAACCAGACTAACTACTTTCATTTACACAAGCTTCAGAATAAAGTATGGTTATCCCCACCCTACTGGTGAAGAAATTGTGAGTTTCCTAATATCAGAGATGGAGAAATTAAGCCCAAAGTTAATAGTGGTGCTGGGATTTAAATGTAGAAGGCCAGCAATTTAGTCTTAGTTTTCACTGTCACATTATACCACCTCATTGAACACCTAATGCACAGAGATCTTATGAGGAAAACAAATCACATAAGTGATTTATTATAAGACTTCGCATATTTTGAACACTCAATAACTTTTTTTAAAATGCCTACAGGATATTAATGCTACCATTAAGGAAGGCTCAACACTTAAAATTTGGACTTACTGGAAGACTCAACAGAATTCAAAGACAGTTAGGAAGCATCTCAGCAATAACTGGTTGGTTGAATTACTGCTGAATAGACAGATGAAACGTGGACTGGCCAGAGTTACTGGCTTGACCTTGATTTCTGATGGGAGTACCAAGGGCCCCCTGCACATCATTCTTTGCCCAGGTGCACTTCTCAACTAGTGAATTTTTTAAAAGATCTGAGTCTATTAATTATGAAGCAATGGGTGATCACTTGCAGCTGCCATGGTATCTACACAGCAGTAGCTAATTAGCTTATTCTACATCTCCCTTGGAAGCATGCTATTTGCACATTTACCTGTAGATAAACAGGAGACATGTTTATCTGTAAGTAACCATGACATTAGTTCTTTTGTAGACAGTCACATCAGAACACCAGACATAGGGAAAGTACTTTTAACATACCTACTCAAATTAAAAAAGAAGCAAGTAAACTTGACAATGACTCCAAAGAAGAATATTTTACAAATGCTATGCAAAGCCAGCCAAAAACCTGGCAGTGTGTGCTGTCGTAGACTCATGACCTTGAGGAAGACAGAATCGGACCCAAACTAAAGACACAACTCCCATTTATTCCACACAAAGCTTTTTGCAGCCTCAATGTAAAAGTGAAGATTTCTTTCCTATACAAAGCAGCTATTATTTTTCTTTGTCCTACTCTTCTTTTCTGGCCATCTGTCTTAAAAGTAAAGGTACCCCTTTTATCCAAGGCTAAAACCTTCATCAAAGCTGTTAATCTCATCCCCTCCCACTTGTCCTGAGACTCTTCTGCATAAATAACTCTCTGTTTTCCATGTGATATCAACTGCTGACTATCTTGGTCCTTTCCACGTCTGCAAACATTCTCCTATCCTGTTCTACTGAAAACAATTTCCCTAAAGCTGTTGCCACCACCAGTCTACTCTGCTGGCCTTGCTCAGATATTGAAGCCGAGAATAGGCTCAGCTTTTGTGTCCACTTCTTTATCTCCATAAACATTTCTTGGAAGATAAACTGCTTATACTGTGCATGGACTTCTCATTTAGTTTGTAATCCTCTGAGGAAGGCACTTGGTCCATTAAGTATCAGCAGTGGCAATGGTTGTCATTGTTATTTTGAGAGATGGATAGCATAGTATTTTCAAGCACAGGTTCTGCAGTCCAATAGGCCTTTTCAAATCCTGGTTCATCTCTTCTGTGTGACTGAGCGAGCTACTTAATTTTTGAAATTTTGAATTCTTAAATATAAATTATAACCACTTTATAAAGCTGAGGAGAGAAATGCATGATGTAAAGCATATAAAGTCTTAGCATTTTGTCCAGAACATAGTAAGCACTGAAGCATGCTCTTTAATTTCTCAGTGTAACATGGATAGGGGCCATTTTTAATTCATCCATCGCTCTTCTAATAGCTACCATGAAATTCATTTGAGGAACAATTCTGCTCAGTCTAGGATGTTGGGCTCTCCCCCTGACTTTAGGGGTAAAATGTGACTCAGATCTATCTAGTTATATCATAGTCTTCTTTCAGGACGTGTGACCCAGGCCTGACCAATCAGAGCACTGAATCCCCATCTGAGCCCATATGATTCACTTGCACTAATCAATTTATATAATCCTACTGCTTTTGTATTGTTCATTTCACAAAATGAATTTTCCAACTTGCTTCCATCATGGGGAATTTTCAGACTTTTGCAACAATTAACAGATGTTGTTTCTTTTCAATTGAAGCAGATGTGAGTGAAGGCTGAGTATGGTGATTCTCGCCTATAATAATACCTACTCAGAGGAAGTAGGATCTTAGATTGGGAGAATCTTAGTTCAAGGCCAGCCCAGGCAAAAAAAATTAGTGATATACACACAATCTCCCCTCAGAACCAATAAAATCTGGGTAGGGAAACTCATGTCTGCCATCCCAGCTACTGTGGGAACTATAGTCCAGTAAAGCACAGGCATAAAGATGAATGTTATAAGTATGTTCTCCAAGAACCACTGGAGTCACAACAATAGACCAGAAAATAAAGAATTGTCTCATCAAGGCAAAATTCACTTCTGCAGAAGGGTGTGTGCCATCAGCCAAAAATCTGGCAAGCAAACACAGAGAGCAGACTGCTCTGATATTTATCCCTAATGGAGCAGGCCTGCTCCTATGGTCAAATTGGTTGAGCTCAGGTTCACAATCTGTTCATGACTGGCTAGTTTGAAAAGGGTAAGATGTATTTACACAAGGTGATTTTGCAATAAGATGAACAGTTCACAAGTAATCTCAAAATATACCCACACTCTCAATTTCTTGAACCATCTAGACTGGGCAGTAATTCCATCTTGAAAAGTAACCAGTTTATAACAAAACCTTTCACAAATCCTTTCTTATCGCAAGGCAGTTCCTCTTTTCCTTAACAAGACCCAACCATTAGGCCAAAGCAGGAGTTTTAAGCAAAACACTTTGATAGAAAAGACAGTTTTCCTCACAGTGAAGCCCTACTTAAAAAGTAAAGAAGTGGACATGGGAGGATGGACAAGTGTGGTGGGACAGGGTGCATAGCTCAAAATGGTAGAGCCTTTTCCCAACAAATGCAAGACCCAGAGTTCAAACTGTTGTATGAAAAGGTGGCAGTGTGATATGGTGATGTGCTAGAAAACAATAATTATCCTTTTTTTTTTCCTATACAGCCCAAGCTGGTCTTTGGTTTTTGGTCTTACTTCAGCTTCCTGCGTGCTAGGATTATAGGCATATACCACCCTGCCCCTGTCTTTGGAAAGTTTCTTAAATCATCTTGCTATCATGTCATTCTGGGGAGGAAATGAATCCACAGAGGGGAGCACAGCCAATCCAAAAGACAGGACCCTCCTAGCATCTACAACTCCAGTCATGACTGAGGCCAGCCCTGCCCATGTGCCTTTCATTGATGTGCTAATATGTTTCTTTTTGGCTTGAACTCCTTTGCATTTTTGTCACTTGCAACTGAAACTGGTTCAAGTGTTTTTCATGTTAAGCATAGCTAGCTGAAAAAGGGAATCTTTTTGTTAGTTTTTTTGTGGTGATGGGGAATCACACATCCTAAGCACACACTCTACCTCTGAGTTAAACCCCTGAGTGAGGACCTTTTTAGACATCTTATTCTGGGGCCACAGCAGAGCTTAGTAGATGCTGAATACATAGATATTACATTGAGGTGAAAATACTCTATCTGTGGTGATAGAGGGGTACATTTTGTACCCATGACTCATTGTCTCACACTGTTGCCACAGGGTGATGCAAATGCCAGTCAAAAATGGTGATGGCCAGGGCAAGAAAAAGCATCTCTTCACAAGCCCACAACTTGCCTGTGGCCATTTTCTTTTATTTGAAATACCATCTCATCCAGCTATTGTGGGAGAACACAAATAACTTACATAACGAAGTACTTAACTGAGCAGATGACAAGACTGTCAATAATTTTCAGACAAGCTAATACTTCCCTTGGCAATGGAGAATTACAAGCCTCCAGTTTTGAAATTATTCCTCAGTGACCTTTTTTATTATCTTTCAGGACTGATTAATTTCTCTACAGGCAATCTTTTCCCAAGTTGATAATAGAAACAAGTAACATGAAAAGAGCAATGAAGAAAAAAGTACATTCAAGTAACTTCTCAAATTTCATAGTTGTGGGAAGTGAGAAAGACCTGTATGGGTAGTCCTATATAACTAAACAAGGTCTGAAAAATACCTTAATATCTATTCATAAACATTTGCTTCCATTCTCTCAGCTGGATTTGAAAGAGTCAAACAGGAAAGAGAGTAGGCACATGGAGGAGTGGAAGGAACAAAGGGAGTCCAAGAAAACATGTATTTAGTTGAGGAATATGGATAGATTGGGGAGCTAAAAAAAAAAAAAGAGAGAGAGACATTTTAGGCAATGTAGCCCATTGTTTCTATGAGTGGAGGGTATACAATTTGAATGTAAAATGTTATTTTGATGCAGATGGCAACAGAAATAAAGACTGAGAGAGGGACAAAAAATGGAGTACTCTATCCAAAGCCCTGCAGGCATATTCTTGTGTATTTATTTATCGTATTTATTTATTTGTGCTGCTGCTGCCAGGTAACACAGGAACACACACAAAGAAGAACCAGAGCCAGTGATGAAATTATAGCAACAAGTCTAACAGCCACAGAAAGGTCGCCATCCTTATTTGGCCCTTTCTTCCAGCCTAAGAGGGCTTTCATTCATGAAAGGACTGCTGCGGAACAATAAGCCTGCTCCTAAGAGTGAGTTGGTGCTTCTTCAAATTGGCATCTGCAGCTGTGGGTCCTTAGAGTCTCTGTTAGTCTTTCTTGTAAAGGCTGGCACCATTTTCATTATTTTGGCAAATTTTGCCCTCCATTAGCTCGATCATGCTGGGACATAAAGAGGGGAGGGGGAAATAACACACTAATTTGAGGATTCATTAAGCAGCTGCTGTTGCTTACTTGATCCAGTAGATGCTAGAAATTTGCTGATTTGCTGGATTGGTGAAAGAAACTCTAATCTTCTAGCCAGATTGGTTTTGATGTGTTTTACTCTGAGGTCAAGTCACTAAGGTATAGACATTCAGCAAGAGAACCCACCAGTAATTTCTTCCCTCACTTGTTAGGACTTGCAGTCTTCTTTTCTTTCCCTTCCTTCCTTCCTTCCTTCCTTCCTTCCTTCCTTCCTTCCTTCCTTCTTTTCTTCTTTCCTTTCTTCCTTTTTTTCTTCCTGTAAGCATCTACTCTGTAACATTGTACAGCTGCCATTGCTATAAGATTCTCTTTACTTTAGGATAAGTGAAAAAAACTGGAAGCTGGTCCTTCTAAAATATTATTTATTTATAACCCAAATACATACATACCATCTCTTTCATTTCTGCTTCCTAGAATATTTTTCTTTTCCCCAGACTTTAGCAAGGATCAAAGGGAAGGCAAGTTTCCTTCTAAACTGCATAATGGCACATTGTAATATCAGGCAGATCTATCCTGCTAAACAGAAAGATAAATGTGAGTAAAGAGAATGACTCATGGAATATGGACTCAAACAATATCCATGCTCTACTCCTCCATACTTTAGTGTCTGAGATGAGTCCTTACAATCACCATTCCCAACCTCCTCCATCCCTCCAATTAAAGGACAGAGGAATTCTTCAGCCTAAAACCGCATCAAAAGGGGCTGGGAATGTGGCTTAGTGGGAGAATGTTTGCCTTCCATGCACAAATCCCTGGGTTCAATTCCTCAGCACCACATACACGGAAAAGGCTGGAAATGGAGCTGTGGCTCAAGAAGTGCTAGCCTTGGGGCTGGGGATATAGCCTAGTGGCAAGAGTGCCTGCCTCGGATACACGAGGCCCTAGGTTCGATTCCCCAGCACCACATATACAGAAAACGGCCAGAAGCGGCGCTGTGGCTCAAGTGGCAGAGTGCTAGCCTTGAGCGGGAAGAAGCCAGGGACAGTGCTCAGGCCCTGAGTCCAAGGCCCAGGACTGGCCAAAAAAAAAAAAAAAGAAGTGCTAGCCTTGAGCAAAAATAAGCCAGGGACAGTGCGTAGGTCCTGAGTCCAAACCCCAGGATGGGCAAAAACAAAACAAAATAACAACAATGACAAAAAATAAACCTCATCACAAATGTTAATATCCTGCTGCACCCATGTATCTCCAGGTCATGATCATGTACAGAACTGAAAACCCTAGTCCACCCATGATAGTGAATGCCTTTAATCCAAGTTATTTAATAAGCATGGGTAGAAGGGTCATCATTCAAATCCAGCCCTAAACAAAAAGAATGAGACCCTATCTGAAAAACAACATCTTTTACAAAAAACACCTGGAGCATGACTCAAGTGATAAAGTGCCTGCAAAAGTCCCTGAGTATTTTAAATTTTAGAAACTTTTGTTTGGAAACAATATGTTTGTGTTACATCGCAAGCCCAAAAAACAGCTTTCTAGAAATAAGTCAGATTCATTTATAGTAGAAAATGGCATGAGGCAGCTCTTCCCACTTAAGGCTGAATAAGATCAAGGCAAAAACACTTTGTTCAAATCACAAATAATCACACCCCCAAAAGATGGTGAAGTGAGGACTCCACCAAGAAGCTAGACTTCGCCCCACTGGTGAGAAATTGGCACCAACTACAAGCTGAAAAAAGAATTCTTGTACAGTTCCTGTCCCCAAAGGTCATTCCTGGCCACATTTTGTCTCTAAAGACAGAACTGAAATATTATTTGTTCTTGTGACTTATTTTTTGTTCCTTTTATTGAAATTCAATGGAAGTAAAAATAACCACTGCCCATTATCCCTTGCTTGTCAGCTCTACCTGCACTGAGGTGGTGGGAAAGGACAGGAAGAGTTCTTTCAGATGTTTAATAGAAGAAAGCCCTTTTGGAATGTGTTTGCATGACTCATAAAGAACAGTTATTCTTAGCTTTCCTGTCAGAAGAGATAAAGCTCTTTGTCCCATAATACAGCTTCTACTTAAAAGGAAAACCCAAGATTCATTCAAAGCAGGATCCTCATAATAAGCCCTCATGACAGTGCCTGTCCAGACTCCTGGAGATATATTGTATCACTCTTTGCAAGTCTAGAACACAATGCAAAATTTTATTCTGTTTGGCTTTTCAAATTGTGAGGACTGAGCCACCTAGAAAGAAAAAAAAAAAGAACAGCTTATTTCGGTAGCAATTACTTTAATTCAATTACAGGAATCATTCTTTGGCTATATACTTTCACGTAATTTAATACACTAAGCCATATAGAAAATTCACTACTTTTTAGATCACTTTCATGGGATCGGCTCTTACAATCAAACTTCAATCTAATAGTGATTATGTTTTAGATAAGCCTGTCTTGACTCCCAGAACCAATAACCTACTGGAGCAATTTACCAAAGGATGTGTGGGATTTCTGCACTCATGAAAAGGATGCTTCTTTAACTTTTTTTCCTTTCTCTTCCTATTCTTGTCAGTTTATATTACCCAAGGTTAATTAGTGTCATTAAATTTGTTATGAGAAATATGGCTTTTCTTTTTCTATTTCATGTTTTCTGTAATATTTTGTGTAAAATCTAAGGTGGTTGTTTTTTTTTCTCCTTGAATGCTCGATAAAATTTTTCTATAGAACTGGATCCCCTGGTTTAATTTGCTGGCTCTGATATTTTTAGTTACAGATTCTCTTTCTTTATTGTACCATTCAGATACTCGCACTTTTATGAACAGACATATTTCTATATATGTCTCTATTATCTAACTTTTCCCATCAAATTACTCATGTAATTCCCACTTTTCTCTACAATCATGGCTACATCTCTGATTGTCTCTGATTGTGGTCTCTTAACCACATTCTTAGAATTTTTGTTTTGCTCTGTTTCATTTTACCTGGCCAACCATGCCAGAAGTTTCTCATTTTTATTAGCTCTCCTTAAAAGGGCTTTATCTAGATAATATTTTTATTTTAAATACATTACATTTGTTTTCTGATAAATTTATTTCTGCTATTTTAAAATCTTTCCCTTGTTTTTAGAAGATGACTTATTTTGTTGTTCATTTTCAAATTGGGATTGTGTGCTAAATTTTCTTATTATTTACTATCATTCATCTCACCATTCTTCATGTAATGCCTGTATTTTTCTGCCCACTAATATTGCTCTAAACTCTACAATGTACTTCGGGTAATGGAATGTGGACAATAGATACAGGACCCCATTCTTTTATTTGTAAAACCTTTTATTTGCAGAACCTATAAGAAGCATTGTAACTTGCTTATGCAGATGCTAGACTGGGAATCAAGCTGTGCTCACCTTACTTAAAGCTCTAGCAGAAGTGTAATTAAGCCAATATTCTATGTAACATGTGACACACAAATAACTTTGGTTGGAGGAATCACTAGATTCTTGAGCCCATTTGTTAATATAGCAATGTTGACTAAACCAGATACTGGTATCTGCAAATGAGGAACTCCTATTACAAACTGAAAATCTCTGTATTGGCCTTGAGGAGGAGAGACAAGCTGAAAACTATGAATAGAGTCTGGGAAGATGGTGACCCATGGCACACAATGGCAAAATATTTAGCAAATTGTCACCTGCAACAACAAAGAAAGTAGATAATATCTTTTTTTTTAATAAAAGATTTTGGCTTTGGGGAAAGAGCTTTCCACTGAGAATTTTTACTGGTGTTGTTTGGCTATTTCTTTCCTTTGAATTGTCAAATAAGCCCAAAAGATAATTGGACTGGTTTGTAAACAGGGAATGAATAGAAAATAAACACTTTGAACAAAAAAAAAGCTCAGGATAAGATATGTGCTCAAAGAAAGAAAATAGCTATTCCAATCTTTTGATAAAAGCTCTCAATATTTAAGTTGACTTCTAGAACATCACACAAGTAGACTTAGCAGAAAGCATTGTCAACAATTGCCTTGAAGCCTGGGAGTTCACATTATTTATAAACAAGTCTTGAGAGAAAATCACATCTCCAAAAAACAGGAATACAATTTTTGTACATGTTCCTGATTTAGATCAAATTACTTTTTAACCCATGATTTTGATATTTATAATGTCAACATTTCCAATGGCCTAGATATAAAATTACTATCATTATTAAGACATAATACAACGTTGGACCCATAATATTCGAAAGGAGGTAGAGCTGGCATAACAAGTTCAGGCCACACAAGTTGCATATTATAAATGTCCTGTCTTGAGGTGGCCAAGAAAGATAGTAGAAATGAAGTTTCTTCCAGGCAGAAGATCTCAACACCACAGAAAATAATGGACCTGGAAAAGTGAAGGCCTACTCAAGTAACAGCATTTTCCCCACAGGAATATTTGTTGCAGTTATTATTTACCATCCCATGAGTGTATGCATGAGGAACATGAATTTTTTTTATCATTTTAGATCATTACCTAAGAGAGAGAATATCTTGAGACCCTAGGTCATGAGCTTGATGACTGAATGTGACAGGATGTTGTTTTTTTGTTTTTTGGAATTTTTTTTACAGTAATTAGTAAATATATTTTGGTTACAGAAGAAAAAGTGACCTTTTTCAAATAGAAAATAATACCATATTTCATTGTAATACCTATCAACCCATTGACTTTGGGTTTGGGTCTAGCCTTTTTTTTTGGAATGTGTGAGTTCTGAGTAGGATCGTTAAGGTTCTGCAAATGGGCTTCCGCCAGCTCTGTTGTTCCTCACCTTATCTTTAAGAAGAAAAAAAAAAAAAAGATCAGAGGCTGATGGCTCCTGCCTGTAATCCTAGCTACTCAGGTTGCCAAGACCTGAGAATCAAGGTTCAAAGCTAGCCCAAACAGGAAAGTCCTTTAGACTCTTACCTCCTATTAATTACGAAAAAGCCAGAAATGGAGCTATGGGTCAAAGTGGTAGAGCACTAGCTTTGTGCAAAAAAGTTCAGGGACAGTGCCCAGGCTCTGATTCCAAGCCTCACAACCAACATTAACAATTTTCAAAGAGAATAAGACCAGGATAACTTTAGCTAGTGTAGGTCTTGGAATCAGAAGACATAAAGCAGTTAAAGGCCAGCTCAACACTTGGTGGATAATATCTGACTCACAGCTTCAGATATGGACTCATCGCACATTGAAAGTATTGTTAATAAAATATGCATTTATAGACCTAACCTCTAGAGACTCATAAAGCACAACACAGTACACTGTAGAGGAGCATTTGTTTCCCTTTGTGATCATGTAGCTAAAAAGTCACTTGCCACTGAAGCACCTGCCACTGTGCAGTATCGTAAGTCAATACAGTAACACAAATCACAAGAAAAGAACTTCAAAGAACAGTCAGCCAAATAAAAAAGAGCACTACCATACATGATCCCACACCTCATAACTAGGTAAATATATCCAGAGATGGTAAGATAAACATTTGAGGAGACATCTGCACTCCCCATTCACTTGCAGGATTACTCCCAATAGCTAAGAAATGGAAGAAACCAAATGATCACCAGCTGGGGAATAGACAAAGAAAATGTTACACACACACACACACACACACACACACACACACACGCGCGCGCGCGCGCGCGCGCGATTCTGTTGAGCCATAAAAACGGAATAAAGTCATTTGAAAGGTGAATGGAATTGGAAAGATTGAATTGATGAAAGATGGATGGATGAAATCATGGCATAAATTTAAATCAAGTACAGAAAGATAAGCACCACACAATCTCATACCTATGTTGAATTTCTTTAAAACAATTTACAGAAGTTGAGACTAGAAAGGTTATCTGCTATTTTTCCTTGCAATCCTCTTGTAAACTTCTCACTGGAGTTGAAAGTAGGTCATTATCAGAGTAAGGAGAACAGGAGGGACAGAAAAATCAGGAAAGGTTGATCAAGGAGTTCTGAGTTACAATTACATAGGAGAGAGAAATTCTTCTCTGCTGATTTATAGACGGGTGATGACATATAGCTTTCATACACTGCACTGATATACAGTTTAAATGTAATGATTTCTATCTTTTAATTTTTTTTAGTTTCACATTCCTAGTTTATTCTTGTTGGTTTATCCTTACATTACTCTATTCTCTTTTTTTTTGTTGTTTTCAAAGTTTGACTTTATTTCCAAAACTAAAATTGGATGTCAAAACTATGAATTTATCAGTGAAGATTTCAAACTGGAGTTCAGAATGATTAGAATTCTAAACATACTCATGTCTAAATAATATTAGTTATTTAATTTTATCAAATATTCTATCATGTTTACATTTTCTAAATTTTTTCAAGTGTTTTAAACTTTTTAAAAGTATAATTCCTCGCCAGGCAACAGTGGCTCACACCTATCATCCTAGCTACTCAGGAGGCTGACACTGAGGATTGCAGTTCAAAGCTAGCCCAGAAGAAAGTCTAAGAGGCTCTTAAAACCCAATAAATTACTCAGAAAAAAGTGATGCTAATCAGGAAGTGATGCTGTGTCTCAAGTGGTAGAGCCTTGGCATTAAGCACAAAGAGGCTCAGTGACAGCACCCTAGATTCAAGCCCCAAGACAGAGAATAAAAGTATAATTCCTCAATTTATGTCCTATAGATTCACATTTGTAGAACAGGTTTTGGTAGGTTTTGGTTTGGATTTTTATTTTTACTGGGATGGAGGTCTTAGACGTAGGGCCTTGCACTCTCTCTCAGCTTTCTTCTATGGCTTGTGATCTACCACATACTAAGTGAAGTGAGCCAGACCCAAAGAAACATGGACTCTATGGTTTCCCTCATAGGAAATAATTAGTACATGTTGAGGTTAGTCATAGCAGAAGATCACAATGGCCCAATAGCTATACCCATATAAACACATAAGGTGATGCTAAGTGAAATGAACTCCATGTTATGGAAACAAATGGTATATCATTGTTGTAATTATTTTCAACATGCCATGTGAAACAGTGCCCATTTTTTTCTTTTTTTTTCCTCTCTCATATTTCCTTCCCATGGTTTTACCCCTGCTATCTCTGTATCTGATCTTAGTACCCTGGATACTGTATATACGTGTATTCGAACTAGGGAGCGGAAAGGGAATTCCAAAACCGAGAGACAAAGGATAAAACAACAAACCATTCCAAAAGCAATACTTTGGTGTAAACAACTGTACAACTCATGTTGGGGGGGTGAGGAGGGAGAGGAGGAGGGGGGAAGGGGGAATGAGGGAGGAAGTAACAAGTTGGATAAGAAATGTACTCATATGAAGTGAAATATATTTTCACTTGTATTTTTAAGTCTTTCTTCTTTAAACCTTTTAAGTGTATCTGAAACTCAACTGAGCCTCAAGTAAAATAGCCAGCTAAAGCAGCCAGCTAAAAATGAGAGGTAAGCCTTTAATGGTGTATGGGATAACACAGCAACAGTATAGAGCTGGAGGGAACCCTCCCTGCTTCCTCCCATCTTCTCCTATGCAATGACAGGTGGGGAATCAGAGTTTTATTACTAGTGAAGGATCTTGGAACAAGAAGTTCAAAAAAGTTTTTACCAGTATTATGTACAAGGGAGGGGGAGGGGGTTAGAAAAGATGAACTAAAGCCAGGTACTGGTGGCTTATGCCTGTAATCCTAGTTACTCAGGAGGCTGAGATCTCAGGATTGCAGTTCAAAGCCAGCCTGGTGAAGTAAAGTCTGTGAGACTCTTTATTTCCAATTAACCACCAGAACACTGGAAGTGGCGCTGTGGCTCAAGTGGAAGAGCACTAGCCTTGAGCTGAAGAGCTCAAGGACAGTGCTCAGGCCCAGATTTGAAGCCTCAAGACTGAGGAAAAAAGGAAAAAAAGAAAAGGAGAACTAAGAGGAGAAAAGTTCTGGTCCTGAGTGAGAGGAAGGCCATTTACACTACTCTCCACAAACAAGGTGTCCTCATAGGCACCTGGGAAAAAAAATCCACCAACGCCCATGGCCTCACATAAAGAGATTAGGAAGGAAAGTGCCTGGACAAGGAATGTAAATATCTGAAATATCCTGACTGGCCAAGGGCCCTGAGATCAGATTACAATTGCCTTCAGAGACTATGGTGAGGAAGAAGCTCTCCCCTGCTAGGCAGGTCAGGAAATAGACTCCACACTTGTCTCTGCACAGGCCTGAAAAAAAAAATCACACTTTATTCATCATGAGCCAAGATCCTCAAATGCAAATATTTCAGAAATTGTTTCCCTATGATAGCTGTAATCTATAAAAATGCTTGCACATCTATTCTCAATTATTTGAGCTATTTCTTATTCATGGCACCTTGTGTTTTGTGTGTGTATGTGTGTGTGTGTGAACTTAAACACCTAAGATCTTCATCTGAGCCCTGGAGTTAAGTTGTTCTAATAGGAAAGATTCGCTTTTACCTGAACCAGGAACTCAGACAGCTTTAAAATAAATTGAGATTTAGTTTTTTTGGCAAGCATGGTCTCTTCACTATGATTCCAAGACAAACCTTGAGAGGTTGTGGTTAGAAGTCACAAGAGAGGAATTTTCTGTTCTACTCTTAACATTTGAGAAAGGCAACATTTTCACATTCTCCTTTCAGGGCAGAGAGAAGCAATGCAGTCTTAACGACTAGTTTACCTGCACGACAAGTAACTTGGGGCTCCAGTTATACGTGGTGAAAGTAAGGGAGAAAACTATGGGGGCTCCAGGATATGATTGTTCCCTATTCTACCATGAAATTTAACCTTGAAATTTAAATAGGAAAAGTCCAGCTCTGTCTACTTTTCTCTTTGTTGTGCATTTGCATATTTTTTTAACATATCCAATGTTTCTAATAGTGTCTAAAGGATGATCTGCAGGGTCATAGTCCAACACAGCCCCATGTGGCCAAGTAAGCTGAAGTCCTATGGAGTTTCATTGTGTATCAATCTGATATCTAACACTGGGACTGAGGAGCTGGTAGCTCTGGGGTACACTCTGTGGCCTCCTTATTCCTGCTCTGGGACTTTTGGGGGGTCTATTAAGTCTTCTCTTGCTCATGAGATTGTATGAAGGCTTTTTAGCCTATATACCAAATATGGGAAAACCTCATATTTTCCTGTTAACTAAATAATATCCATTTGCTGTTGGATCTAAAGGTGCAAGGGTGCCCACAGGATTAACTCTACAAATGGAAATCAGAATTCTAGCCTTCTATAGTGTTAGCTTTGCTCTTACTCTATATTAGTTTTTTATTATCAATACATATCCTTCTCCATGTTCCATTTCTGGTAAGGCTGAGCCTAAAATGCTGGGAGATGTGATGGAGTTCATGAGAGAAAGAAATCTGTTTTCATTTTACCCTGCAGAGTCTCTCTCTCTCTCTCTCTCTCTCTCTCTCTCTCTCTCTCTCTCTCTCTCTCTCTCCTCTTTCCTCTCTTTATCTCTATTAAAAATGAGAGGAATGAGGCTAGTTGCTACTGGCTCATACCTCTAATCAAAATTATTCAGGAGGCCTTGAGATCCAAGGATTGTAGTTTGAAGCCAGCTCAAGAAGTAAAGTCTACAAGACTCTTATATCCAACTAATCAAAGAAAAACCAGAAAGTGGCATTGTGGCTCAAGTAACAGAGTGCTAGCCTTGAGCAAAAAGGAGCTCAGGGACAGCAGCTAGGCCCAGAGTTCAAGCCCATGACAACGCCCCCACCAGCCCAAAAAGAAGAGGAAGGAGAGAGAGGAGGAAGTAGAGGAAAAGTATGAGAAAGAAGAGGTCGAAGAACACTTAATATATAACTATTCAAAGTCATGTTCTACACTTCTTTTGAAAAGAAGGAAGAACAGGAATATTCTACAAACAAAATTATTTGCCACCATATCTCAGAATCAACACGCTAGTTTACTCAGATGCTTACGTGTGTGGATTCCACATGATGCCATAATTCCTCTCTATTTTCTATCAAATTAGACACTGAGCTTCTTGAAGGTGAGAATTAAAACTTGTTTATACCTGTGCCTTTATAGTACCACAATGCCTGACTATATACAGGAAAATGAATACCTATTTATTAAATGAATAAAATAAATTCACTGGCCAACTGCTCCATGATTTTACAGAAGTGTGGCAGGAATTCAGAAGGATGAGAATGTGGGTCGTGGGAGTGTAAAAGGGCTTAAGAGAGCAGGAAGAAAGGCAGCAGAACACACTGTATAGATGGCAAAGTCCCAGCATGCATTCTTTAAAACCAATTCTTTCCCCATGATGCATCTTTAACAATATGTCTAGTGGCTGGGAATGGCCTAGTGGTAGAGTGCTTGCCTCTATACATGAAACCATTGGGTTTGATTCCTCAGCACCACATATATAGAAGTGGCACTGTGGCTCAAGTGGTAGAGTGCTAGCCTTGAGCAAAAAGAAGCCAAAGACAGTGCTCAGGCCCTGAGTTCAAGCCCCAGAACTGGCACAAAAAAAAAAAAAACGAATATGTCTAGTTTTCTTTTTTCCATTGAAAAATCTCATTCAGATATTCCTGATGGGGAAAAATGAGGGAAAAAAGATAACTTATGATGATCATACTAAATATAAAAGCATATGCTGATAATGATGCCAAAGCTAAAGGACCTTCCTTTTTTTAACTTCAAAGGGAAAAAACACACCCTACTCCATCTATGTCTACAAAGTGAGTGATACTCTTTGCTTAGCTATGTATTCCCACATGCAGCAAGGAAGGTCCACATGAGACCATTTGGAAGCTATCTAGAAAAACTCTCTGCCATGAGAGGAATTTAGTAATGGTAAATTTTCTCTGAAATATTCACTCATTTAAACTAGAAGTGTGTTTGGATGAGGAGATTGAGAAGAAAGACCATCCATCTGCATAAAGCATGTGTGTGTATTACAGGAGTCCAGACATCTGTAAATATCCCCACAGCCTTTCCACCATCCACAGAGTTCTCTCTCTCTTTTTCCTCACCCACCATTGAGGTGCTTTGAGTCAAAGGCAGGAAGAACACATATATTTTTTCTCCCTCCTGATTTTTCTTTATATAGTGAACAACTTCTGTGTATGAAGAATTACAGTAAATAGGAAGATTAATATATCTCAGCCTCTCCCTTGAAATTCCTATACATTCATAAAAACTATTCAACAATACCAATAGACACAATGTTTTAGGAAGCAAATGAGAACCCAGTCACAATTCCATAGGTGAGCGAGGAATAGTAAACAGTCACATTCTTAGAATAATAAGTTTTCAGAGCTATTAAGAAAATAATCATTCTAGTTTCTCTGATTGAATTATTTATGGTATCAGGAATGGAAGAAGAATCTTGTGAGGGTGTCAGTTTCCTTGGGAAAAGGCTAGGCTAGTTTAGAGAATTTGGAGCCTTGAAGTGTTTTTACACCTCTCAGTTCTGTAAGGTTTCATCAGGTTTTCTCTCAATGATTACTTGAGCTTTCTTCATTCCAGTCAAGATAACAGTATGACTCCTGCTAGTCAGCCAATAACCAGTCATAGGCAATCTCTTTCAAAGCCATAGCATTTCTTCAGTGATTTCTTTCAGTTCTGCTAACATACAGTCAGAAATGAGAAACCTAGCTTATATCACACTTGTGTTGCTTCAGTTGGAATCTTAATCACTGTTTTCTAATGTGGAGCAGGTAGGGAAAACTCATTTGCAAAAAAGTGAAGTTTACTTATTTCTCGACCAGAGAAGGAATTGAATTACTTTACTGGAGAAAATACATTCCAACATTAATTCCAAAATAATAAAAATGGACAGAGGTGTTCATTCTTTTATGTTTCCTGACAATTTTAAACTAATTTTAGCATATGTTTTTCAACTTGGTTAAGAGATATTTACTGTACAGACACTAGGAAAAACTAACCCAAGTTAAAAAGAAAATAACTCTATGTCCTCAAAGAAATACAAGTTGCAGATAAGTTTATGCACAAAAATACTTCATAGACTAGTCATTGAATTAAAGATTCTTTTTGATATGACAAAAATATGTTAAAAATAATTTGTATTGTTTATAAAAGTTATTTCTAATACATATGCTACATATTTAATTTAAAATAGTGTACACTTTTTTTTTTTGCCAGTCCTGGGCCTTGGACTCAGGGCCTGAGCACTGTCCCTGGCTTCTCTTTGCTCAAGGCTAGCACTCTGCCACTTGAGTCACAGTGCCACTTCTGGCCATTTATATATATGTGGTGCTGGGGAATTGAACCCAGGGCTTCAAGTATAAGAGGCAAGCGCTCTTGCCACTAGGCCATATCCCCAGCCCCTGAAATAGTGTACACTTTTAAAATAAAAATAACTGGTTATTTAATTCAATATATCCTAAACATTATAATACAGATATGTCTTCAATATAAGAAACAACATTAAAATATTTTACATTTTTTGTACTAAATCTGAAATTCAGTATGTGTTTTTTTACCTACCACCCAATTCAATCAATGTTAGTATTAATTTAAACATTTAGTCTTCATATGCTGTAGTGGCTTGTCTATTAAAGGACTCAGATTTAAAATGGAGAGGAATTGGTAAAGTATTTACAATATTTATAACACCTGTAGAAAAGAAGAAAAATAGTGATAAAGACTATCATTTATAAAGTCAGACAGATAGAGGCACTAAATGTCTGGATTTTTTTTTTCTGGTACTGGGGCTTGAACTCTGGGTCTGGGTGCTGTCTCTGAGCTCCATTGGCTCAAGGCTAGGGCTCTGCCATTTGAGCTGAAGGGCCACTTCCAATTTTTGTCTATGATTAATTGGGGATAAGAATCTCATCAGCTTTCCTGCTCAGGCTTGTTTTGAATCTCTATCCTCAGATCTCAACCTCCTAAGTAGCTAGAATTATAGGTGTGAGCCACCAGTGCCTGAAACTGAATACCTTTCAGAAGACAACAATGAAAGTAAAGGCTTTTTATAAAAATCAAATTCAGGTTCACAACTAAACACAGATTACTTTAAGAAACTGTGTCAGCCTTGTTTATAAGCATTAACTTTGTTTTTAATTTACATTTTACATTTAATTTACATTTTAATTCACATTTTGTTTACAGGTGGAGAGCTCTTATTATAATAAATCACCACAATAACAAGTGCAATGACTTCTTGCCCATGCAGAGAGGAAATCCTATACCATTTGGGGCTACTGGATTGTTGGGTGGGGCCCTGTTATTCTGCAAAACAAGCTACACATGCACCCTTAATTCAGAGTCCAAATGAAAATCATAGTTTGGTTCACTACCTGAACTAAACTTTGTGTTTAGATTAAAAGTCTGAGAATGGCACAGATTTAAATCAAATCACAAACTACAGTTGTTGAGCTATTACCGTAACTCAGCTCATTCTGTTCTCTTCTGAGATTCCCAGGTTCACAGGGGCTACACCAACTGATATCTAAACAACTATTCAACCTGTTCCAGGAGCCTGTCAGGTTGGTTGTGGCTGTTATTTTAGGAAGAACTCAATGCCAAGCATAGATCAAGTCCCTTGTGGTAAGTATCACATCAGCCTTTCATGAAAGCAGAACTATTGGTAACAGAGAAGTAGATAGAATTGAGGGAACATAACCATCCTTGCTGTGAAATTGTAAACCATGTCAGATTGGCAGCCAGACAACATCAGAATATAAGACAAAGGGTTAGAATCCAAAGACATGTATGTGTGAAAGAGAGCCATGTGATAAGGAGTCTTAAATTAATATTGCACGCAGGTTCAGTAGTTCTAAACTACCCTTGGCCATTCTAATTCATATCTTAAATTTTACTGGTACTTTCCATGATTAAAAAATATTGTTACCATTAGTTTGCTACTATTCTGTACTTCATACATCAAATGTAAGGCTTACTATTCCATCTCAGAAAAAAATTGCATGAAACAGTGTTCAAAGAGTATCTAGGCACGGCACTATATATGTTCATATATGTAATATTATATAATATATATATTAAAGTACAACCAAACTACCCATTCACTAGCTGGCCTCCTGTGGCTAGTGGGTGCACAGATTCAAGAAAAGCTGTTAGAAATCAAAGATCCCAATCCATTCTCCTTTTGTAAGTCACAAGCACGATATGATCTTCATATAACATTGCCAGAACCTGCTGTGTCCTAAAGGGAGTGTGAGATAATTGCCAGTACAACCCAAATTATGCCCACTGAACCTTAACTGAATGCCAAAACCAGAGTAGTGCATGAAGTGGGCGTACGATCATCTGTGCAGAGGTCTCCCAGCCTTCAAAAGCACATCAGAAGTGTTTGCATTGTTGGCATTAATGCTGTCATAAATGCAATACATGGTGCATTTCCAGGCACGGTGTGCTAAGCAGTTTGGAAAGTGAGCCCAAACTTAAACCTACCCCCCTCCTCTCACTAATTATTCATCAAGCTTATTTCCCAATCTGACTTCTCATTTCCATAACCTATTTTTCTCTTCACCTTTATACCTCTCTGCTCTAGATTTTAATTTTTTTCACTTCTTACTCTCTAATGCAAAAGAACATTATGTCCCTAGATAGTACATTTTATATATTCAGGTTAATATTATTAGACTAAAACATTCCTGTCTACCTCCATTGATCCCTGAAGCAATCCCGAAATGGCAATCCATTTAAAGCAGAACTCCAGTCTCAATGCAAGGATCCCTTAGCTATAAAAGGTGCATGCACACTGTATTTCCTAGTCATGATATTCATTTTAGAAACTAAGGAGCCTCCTTGGTTAACTATTTTTTATGGTGTCAGAGAACAAGCAACCCAAAAAGATTCTCATTTCTTTTACAATTTTAGTAAATTAGTTACCTAGGGAAGGTAATATCTTTGAGCAAAGACTTGAGTGCTCATGAGCAAGTCTCTTGCCTGATGATTGGCTGAGAGATAATGAATAATTTACTCACTTCTCAGCCTCTTTATCTCATCTGTAAGAGGCCAATAATAACAAAAGTACAGTAACACCACTGGGGACTGGAGGAGTAAATAGGATGACACACAGTCACTTGAGAGGGATCAAGAAATTCAATATTATTATTATCATTATTATTATTACCACCCTTATTGTCACTACTATCATTAATACTAAATTAGCATTATCATCAGTCTTTACCAGTTGCAAAACAAGTCTCCATGGGGGTCCATTCATCATCTGAAATGCACACCAATATCCAAATTTATGCAGAAAAAAAATGATCAGGAGGTAGGTGCTAAGGCTAGGAAGTGGGGGAAAGTCTGCTCTTTAACTATAACAGTTTTTGCCGAGGGTTTTAGCCTCCTGTGCTCTCCTGTCCTGCAGGAGAGACAGGATAGCACACCCCATGCAGATGGGTCCAAGAAGAGGATAAGAGGGCTGACAGACTGCCACCAGCACCCCTCTCCACGGAGGACACACAGACAGTCTGGGAGCCAGTCAGCGCTAAGACTCATTTAATGGCGGCAATGAGCTGTTCTTTTAAAGGGGTCAGAGGGTGGCGGAAGGGGAGGGGTATGTGCACCTACATAGGGACTGGGATTTGATGCCTGAGCTGTCCATCAGGGTGGAGCTCCAAGGGACCTCCCTAAGGGGCAGCCTACATCTACATCATGGCCCACAGGACCGCCTCCGGGTTCACCTCCAGGCACCATCTTGGCTACACGTGGTCCCAAGCCTGGGAGGCGGGGCCAGCTAGAACCGCCTCTTGATGATGCAAGGCACCCAGGCATGCGTGCCCCACAAGTTTTAACAGGAAACACGAGATAAATGCTTGATTCTCCCCTTTTATTTTCCAGCTTAGCACATTTAGTTTAGCTGATGAATCTGCTTTAATCAATATGGTCCTCTATTTTATTCTCTTCATATTTGTCAAGAACACTGAGTTACTTGATCTTTAGCGTCTCCATCTAGATTTTGCTAATTGCATCCCTGGTAGTCCCTAAAAAGTTCCCTGTTGTCTATTTTTTTTTCTGTCCATTGTTAGATCTAAGAAATAACTAGGTTCAGAATTGATTTTTTGAAAGACTAGAGATAATGTATTGTTCTGTCAGGAAACATACTGTCTTTCTCTTTGAATTTTGTAAGCTATTTTTCTGTGGTTGAAGGTCTTGATCTTAATGAGGATGGGTATAGAAAGATAATATTGAAGTTTGTTATTCCTTCATTTATTTCTTAGGACATTTCTATGAAAAGAAAGTACCTCTCATCTATCCCTTAGGTAGCCAATGGCATCATAGAGGAAAGGCTGGGTAAATTGTTAAGCTTATCCTTGTCCTTACCACTGTTAAAAAATAAAAAATTCTCTAGCATTGTAGAAACTGTGCAAATTGTTGACAGGATTTCTTTTTGTATTATTATGAACCTGTGATAGCCTAATTCATTTATCTCTCTGTTCTTGAAGCCAAGATTGTCATCCTAAGAATAGGAGAAAGGGGGACTGGATATTAGATAGAACAGATTAAGTTAAAGCTATGGACTCTTGAATACAAATTGAAAGACACTGAAAGACATTTATCTCCAAAATAATGATGAATTTAGCCTATTTAAAAGGCTTTAAAAATGTGTGTAACCAAAGAGTAATAATAAGCCTACTAACATGCAGAGGTTTATTTGGATATATTATTTCCTATGAAAAACAAAGTGAAATGCCTGGAATAGGAAGTATACACAATGACATTAGAACATTTAACCATATTACTTAGCAGTGAGATTTTTTTCCAACACTGTTAAGGTTATAGAAAAAGATTTAGAAAGCAACCAAAAGAAGTTCCCACTGACAGAAAATGAAGTGACACCAATTGTACTAGACAATACAATCCTGTAGCTTGAGCTTTGTTTTATATGTAGAACTGTATTGACTTCGTTGGTCATCAATGGATTGTTTTGTTTGATGGTATTGGGTTATCTCAGGGACTCATGCTTTGCTCTACCCCTTGAGTGCATAGATGCCATAGAGTTTTGCCTAGGCTGGCCTGGGCTGGACTCCCTAATGACTGAGGTTGTAAGTGTATGCTACCACGTTTGGCTATCCATTATTTTTAAAGACTCTTTTATATTTACTGACTTTTGATCTCGTTATTTTTCCAATATGAGATTATATATGTGTGGATTCAAATAAAATTAATTTTAGAAAAAAAAGAGGTGAATATTTTATCATCAGTAAGGCTATAAACAACAATAAGTTTTTTTTTTCACTGTGAAGTGGCTAGTAACAAGAACAATGCTCGTCACATAGGAGTCAGTCAAATACTAACTGACTGAATGAGCAAATTCAGTGACTACCTACATGCTTATTACCTGAACATTTATTGGTTCTTTCTTCCTCTCCCACCTATGCCAAATTTAATATACTGTACCAGATTTTTTTTCAAATTTTTATTATCAAACTGATGTACAGAGAGGTTACAGTTTCATACGTTAGGCATTGGATACATTTCTTGTACTGTTTGTTACCTTGTCCCTCATACCCCCCTCCCACCTACCCCTTTCCCTTCTCCCCCCCCCCCCAGGAGGTGTTCAGTTTACTTACACCAAACAGTTTTGCAAGTATTGCTTTTGTAGTTGTTTGTCTTTTTTTACCCTGTGTCTCTCAAATTTGGTATTCCCTTTCAATTCCTGCATCCAATACCAGTACACACGGTTTCCAATATACTCAGATAAGATTACAGAGATAGTGTAGGTACAACCACAGGAAGGTGATACAAGAACATCATCAATAAGAGAAGCTACAGATACACATGGGACGTTGAAAGTAGTTACAACTGTGATATAACAATTGTTTCCACAACATGGAGTTCATTTCACTTAGCATCATCTTATGTGTTCATAAGGGTATAGCTATTGGGCCTTGTGATGCTCTGCTATGACTTGCCTAAACCTGTACTAATTATTCCCAATAAGGGAGACCATAGAGTCCATGTTTCTTTGGGTCTGGCTCACTTCACTTAGTATAATTTTTTCCAAGTCCTTCCATTTCCTTACAAATGGGGCAATGTCATTCTTTCTGATAGAGGCATAAAATTCCATTGTGTATATGTACCACATTTTCCTGATCCATTTGTCTACTGAGGGGCATCTGGGTTGGTTTCAGATTCTTGCTATGACAAATTGTGCTGCGATGAACATTGTTGTGCTGGTGGCATTACTGTGATTTTGTTTGTGGTCTTTTGGATAGATACCCAAAAGTGGGGCTGCTGGGTCATAGGGGAGTTCTATATTTAGCCTTCTGAGGAATCTCCATACTGCTTGCCAGAGTGGCTGAACCAGTTTACATTCCCACCAACAATGAAGTAGGGTTCCCTTTTGGCCACATCCCCTCCAACAACTGTTATTGTTAGTTTTCTTGATATATGACATTCTTACTGGGGTGAGATGGAATCTCAATGTTGTTTTGATTTGCATTTCCTTTATGGCCAGTGATGTAGAGCATTTTTTCATATGTCTCTTGGCCATTCTCATTTCCTCATCAGAGAAGTCTCTTTGTAAGTCTTTAGCCCACTTGATGAGGGGGCTATTGGTTCTTTGCGGTTTTGTTTTGAAAGAAGGTAATTTTTTTACTTCTGCATATATTTTAGATATGAGGCCTTTGTCTGTTGAATGTCCGGTAAAGATTTTCTCCCAGTCAGTAGGCTTTCTGTTTATCTTGCGAGCTATGGCCTTTGCCGTTCAGAAGCTCTGCAGTTTGATGCAGTCCCATTTGTCCAACCTTTCTTTGATTTGTAGCCTTTCTGGGTCTTTGTTAAGGAAGTTCCATCCTGCGCCAAGGAGCCCAAGTGTTTCTCCTACTCCTTCCTTTAGTGTTTTCAGGGTGTCTGTTTTGATTTCGAGGTCTTTAATCCATTTGGAATTGATTTTGGTGCAGGGTGATATATAAGAATCTAGTTTTAGTTTGTTGCATGTGTTGAGCCAGTTTTGCCAGCACCACTTGTTAAAGAGGCTATTTTTCTTCCATACTATTGTTTTAGCTCCTTTATCAAAGATTAAGTAGGCGTAGTATTGTGGGTTCATTTCTGTACCAGATTTTTTAATGAATAATGCACATTATGTACCTAGTGGTAAGTAGCAACCTACTTACCAGATTTCTACCCAAGACCATTCTTTGTATAGAAAATGCTGTCGTTATCCTCTCTTTTCCTTATTCTCTTTTTATCTACTGTGCTGTAACTGATTTGGACTACTTAGGGTGTAATGAGTTGAAATCCTTTTCTTTCCATGTCTAGAATTATTCTCCCATGTTCATTCCACATGCACTGATGTGCTTAAGGGCTTTTATTCCTCTCATTCTGCTCAGCATCAAAGGCATGTACTACCTTTACTTGCTTTGTGGCCTTGAGCAAGTTAATTAACATTTTTGCAGGTCTGTTTCCTCACTTGTAAAAGATGAATAATAATAATTCTAGTTTATGGAGTCTTGTGAAATCTTAAATGAGAAAAAAAATGAAACATGTTAAGTATTAGTTGTATTTATTATCATGAAGGAATGCCTACTTTCATTAGCGATTATTAGAAGACATTTCCTTCTTCTGTCTCCACTCTGAAATTATACCCTTTTAAAAAGAATCCTTCTTATGTTTTACTGTTCAGTTCATAAATCTACTTGTATGATTTGGATTTGTCTTCTTAAATTCACATGTTGAAAATTTAATCTGAATTCACATGGTAATAGTATATAGAAGTGTCCCCTCTGAAATGTAATTAGGATTCGATGAGGTCCTGAGGGCCCTAGGATGATTTTAGTGACTTTATAAGAAGTAAGACCTGAGCTAGCACACTTCCTCCCTCACCATGTGATAAGCTTCTCTATGTTATGATTCAATAGGAAGGTTCATACCAGCTGGCAAGCAGATGCTGGCACCACCTTCTTAGACTTCTATGCCTATGGAGCTGTAAGAAATAAACTTCTGTCATTTATTACTTACAACCAGCCTCGGGTATACAGTTATAGCAACAGAAAACAAACCAAAACACCTCTTTGTGCAAATATCTTCCCCAACTACACACTTGCTTTTGCAGAGGCAAACACATGGGCATGGTCAAATACATGCCTATGGTCAATGTCATTCAAATCAAATGTGGCCAGAAAGCATGGGTTATAGAAGAATAAGACAGTCACAGGACTCTAGAAGTAGGTGACATCAGAGATACATGGGACTATCTTGAGATTTTTGATGGGCTAGAATTGATCCAGTGCAAATGCAGGCTTGCTGCAGTAGCAAAAATCTGAGCAAAGAAAAATTCTGGCTGCAGCAAAACTGACTACACACAACTCTTACCTTCCTGGAGAGAAACAGTGGATATGGTACCAAGAGTGTCAAACTTCAAAACAAATTCCAGGGATGAACAGCCCAAACTTTTGCAGTAACTATTGAGTGCTCGCTTGTGGACCCATTTCTTCATTAGAGAAGAAGAATCATTGCATTTTCATGAGGTTGATGCAAAGATGAAACAATACCATCCCTTTATCAGGTAGCAAGTTATCTAGGTGATTTCAGAATTCTAAGACTTACATCTATCATTACCATAAACATGACCATAGTCTTAAAAAAAAATACCTCTTTCTCCCTCAATGACTGGGAAGAAAACTATTGCTGCTAATTCATTATTATGCAGCAGATGATAGTAGCCTACCCGGAAGTTTTGAAAGATGCAGTAAGCTCAAGTCATATCGTGAATGAGGTAGAAACTGCTGAGAACCCCAGAATGTGCCCTTCCTTTCACATGACTGCCCCCAAAAGAGAAGGTGGACCTGGCTTCATAATGAAAAGAGATACTCACTTGAAAAAAATCTCTTTTTTTTAATGTTGGCTACAATTCAAATATTTAAACACTAGTCCGGGCCACACAAAGCATTTGCCAGGCTCAATGCCTATCCAAACCAACAATTTCCCCCAATTCTAACTTTGTCTTAATCCTTAAAGGAATTCATGCTTTAAAAAGAAAAGGACAAAGAAATCATTAAAGTCTGAATAGTAGACATTCTTGCAACCCTAAAGTACAGAACATGAGACTTTTAGAACACAACACATTGTCAGCACCTCAATACATACATGTATCATATAGAATAAAAAAAGAAACTCTACTTATGTTATGAAAATAACATATAATGCATAATATAAAGGGAGAGGAGCAAACTAACCCTGCATCAGTTAGAAACTTTTGACAAATGGTTAAGATTTCAGGTAAAATTAACTTATAAACCATGGCTCCACAAATCCTAACATATTTTTTCCCTACGGGAATGGCCAACGTCAATGTCTGTTTACCACTCATCATTGGCAAGGATAATGTCTGCATGTTTTCTTCTATGAAATTAATTTGTTACTCCATAGGGTGTGCTGTTGGCATCAAGAATTTCTTGAATGTACAGCACAGCTCTAAGTGCCAGCGATTAAACAGAAAATAAGACAAGCATGAATGAAGTTTGACATTAATACAGAATGTAATAAGATGGATAAATTAGCAAATAATAATTTCAGAGAGTAATAATACAGTGAATAAAATAAAAGACTCTTGTAGGGAAATTAGATATTTTGAAGAGTACTGAATCAATGTTAAAAGAGTGGTCAAGAAGGCCTGCCTAAAGAGGTGAAATAGAAATTGACTTTGGCTATAGAAGAGGCTGCATGTCAAGATCTGGAGGAGAACATTCCAGAAGCAGAGCCCTCAGGTGGAACCAGTATGGTTTCCTCTGGGAAGACAGGAGCAGGTGGTAAGTCTCCAATATGTGATGAGAGAACTGAGCAGCAACCCAGGATTGGGAAGAAATGCAGACAGCAGATCACCACACCTGACGCAAAAGGCAGGAACGCACCATGACTCAAACCAGCTGGTACCAAAGGCTGAAGAAAAGGGGATAAATTCAGCATTTTAAGGGTGAAAGCCAAGAAGATGTTCATAGAACAATAAAAGGAGAAAGGGGAGAGATGAAGGAAAGAAGGGAGGAAAGGAGGGAAGGACAAAAGGAAAGAAGGAAGGAAGGGAGGGAGGGAGGGAGGGAGGGAGGAAGGGAGGGAGGGAGGGAGGGAGGGAGAGAGAGAAGGAAGGTTAAAATATGATAGAACATTTAGAAGTATGTATGTTTGTGGTGTGTGTGTGTGTGAGAGAGAGAGAGAGAGAGAGAGTGACCAAGGCTAGTGACAAGGGCAAAAAGGTGGTTATATGGATAAACAATAGTCACAAATAATCACAGACTCCTAAATATATTTGGATATTAAATAATGTACTCCTAAAAAACACCTCCAGTAAGTGTGCTGGCATACTCCTGTCATCCCAACACTCAAGAGGCTGAAGTAGAAGGATCGCCAGTTTAAGGTAGCCTAGGCTGGCTGGTCTACCACAAAAACAAACAAAACAAAAAAAAAAAAAAAAAAAAACAAGAATGAAAAAAAAAGAAGGAAAAAGTCTCTAGGGACTTTTACTCCACCAAATAAACTTGAAAAATATTTGTCAAAGTATAATTTTTCCAGAAGTTACAAACCCAATATTCACATACAGCAGTCCCTTCTTATGCTCAAGGGCCATGTCGAAGGCCCCCTAGTGAATGTTTCACTTGATAGAACTGACCTGTCTTAGCACTCGCCATGCGCTGTGACCATAACTTTTATAGTTTAAGATATGAGAGCCAAACCAATATGACTTCTTTTTTCCTTCTTTACAGTTTCAGCCATAGATATATTCATACTGTAACTCTGGGAAAGCACCTTTTATTTTCCTTAACCTATTGCCAAAAACTTTCGCCTTTTTACTTTAGCAAAGCACTTTATAGCTTTTTGATTTTGACATATCTGAATTTCTAGCATCACTATTCTGGCATTTGGGGGCCATTTTTCAGTTAAAATAAGATGGTTAAATACAAGCACCTTCCAGGTATCAGTGGCTCATGTCTGTAATCCTAAGATACTCAAAAAGCTAAGATCTGAGGATCACCATTCAAAGACAGCTGGGACAGGAAAGTTGGTGAGATTCTTATCTCCAATTACCTAGTAAAAAGCTAGAAGTGGAGGCATGGCTTAAGTGTTAGTGACAGCCATAAATGAAAACAAGTAAGAAAGCAAAACCCTGGGCTGGGGATATGGCCTAGTGGCAAGAGTGCTTGCCTCCTATACATGAGGCCCTGGGTTCAATTCCCTAGCACCACATATACAGAAAATGGCCAGAAGTGGCGCTGTAGCTCAAGTGGCAGAGTGCTAGCCTTGAGCAAAAAGAAGCCAGGGACAGTGCTCAGGCCGAGTCCAAGCCCCAAGACTGGCCAAAAAAAAAAAAGAAAGAAAGAAAGAAAGCAAAACCCTGAGAAAGTATAAATGCCAATATTATCACACACACACGCACACACACACACACGCACACACACACACACGCACACACACACACAGTGCTTATAATATTTAATATGATATCTGATGAGTAGGAAGGAGCCACAGTGTGGATACACTAGGGTGATAATGATGTATCTCATCACTCAGAACAGCATCCATTTAATAACCTAAAGACTATGTATTTATTTCTAGAATGTTTTTGTCTAATATTTTCAAACACATTGGCCTCGGGTAACTGAAACCATAGAAACTAGAACTACGCACAACAAGGATTTCTATACTCAATTTACTAGTTAAGAAACTAGCAGATGGCAAAACTGATTCACAGAGCAATTGGCAAACTAGATCTCAATAGGTATTGGAATGCAATTACAACATTAGATACAAAACTGCATAGTGCCCTCCAGAGCAAGGGTCTTTGGGATTTTTCTATTCCATCTCTCAGAAATAATTTACATCTCTATTTACATCTCTATTGATACTATTGATAGGTATGGTGTTAATTAGAATCCTGGTTTAGAAGACAAATATGTGTGTTTTAAAATTATGATTAAGTGATTACATAAGCTTGCAAAATCTAGATTTCTATCAAAAGTGAAAAATGCATTCAAGATATATTCTTTTAAATAATAATTCCTATTAAATTGGCTTAATGCCTCTCATTTCATCTGCTTCCTGAATTCTCACAGAAGCAATGTACAGTAAGGTGGCCACACAGGAAAATGCTTCTGGGAGAACTCAGCTAAGATCCAAAATGGAAAAGGATAGAATTGGAGGTATATAAGAAAAGCTGCTGTTTTTATTTCTCTGCATTTACAGAGCACAGTTGCTAATCTTGCTCTGATAAATCCCAACGTGTTTTGCTAATTTTTATATCCATTCACAGTTAACCTCCAATTACTCTCTTTCATATACTCTGGTCAAAACTGCACTATGTACGCTTGATAAGCAAAAACATTATCTATTATCTTAATATATACTTCATTGTCGCTCTTGTTCTTAACAAGTCTCATTGGCTTATATTGTAATATTTAGCCAGGTTGACTAGTTTTCTCAGAGAGAACTGAGAAATAGATAATGAATAAATGTGAATCATATGCAAACATCTTAGCATAATAACAAGGCTCATCAATGGAAAAGAATAAAAGTCTCGGGCTGGGGATATGGCCTAGTGGCAAGAGTGCTTGCCTTGTATACATGAAGCCCTGGGTTCAATTCCCCAGCACCACATATATAGAAAATGGCCAGAAGGGGCGCTGTGGCTCAAGTGGCAGAGTTGCTAGCCTTGAGCAAAAAGCCAGGGATAGTGCATAGGCCCTGAGTCCAAGGCCCAGGACTGGCAAAAAAAAAAAAAAAAAGAATAAAAGTCTCCATTGGAGGGTCATGCCTATAATCCCAGTTACTTGGGAAGCAAAGATATACAGATGAGAGGCCAATGTTTACATTTGCACACACTTAAACATATACACGTACATAAAGTATCTTACTATCTTACTTAGGAATTATCCAAAATTAATTAACTTAATTTAACACTTATCCAAGAATTCAAAAGTAATTAGCATTTGGAAACTGTGTTTAAGCTGGCACAGTACAGAATTCAGTTAATATTTAGATATAAATATTTGTCACTGATAAATTTTAATTTAGCTGAACATATGATTTTAACTTTATCCTTTTTTATCCTTTATTTAAAATTGTAACCATTATATGAGTGCTATTAGCTAATCTCGTTGGTAAAACTGTAAGAATGTTAGAGACCAGATTACCTCAGTTTAAAAAAGTTACCTATGTGATGGCATTGTGCTCTCTATATATTAATAATGTCAAGGAAAAACAAGAAAGAACTGTTTTAAAATAAAAATTATTAAACTCATTTATTTGGTCAACTTTAGTTACATGAATTTAGATTATTCACTAAAACATTAAAATACAAGAAGGCAAAGTACTGGGCTTGAAGAATATTATACATAGTAAAGTATTCATGAATCTTCATTTATCAGAACAGAGTTCCTACACTGAGGAACTGATTGACTCAATTTATTATCACTACTAGCTACAAAAAGACATTTTATATTTTACCTATTTCCACTCCAAAATTTAGTTACTAGAGACAACAGCTATTACTTTTTCAGTTCACACGTCTATACTTTGAGTGCCATATATGGGAAGAAGGGGTCCACACAGCATCAGTTGATGTGGCTTAACTAGGGCATCCTTCATCCCCTAGTCAAGTGGGAGACAGCTGTTGACTGTGAGCTCAATAAAGGGAGAGGAGGCAGGGCCTGGGCTCCTCTGTGTGGGTTTATCTACTGAGAGAGGCTAGGGCTTCCTCACAGTATGGTGGTGAGACATGGCCCCCAAAGTTGCAGAGTCATTTACACTGTTGCCTAGTCAGTCCTAATTTAAAAGTACAGAAAACATATCTGTCCTCTCAACATGAGGGGTGTCAAAGTCATGAATGATAAACTGTCTATGGTCATTGTTTGGAGGAAAAAATATATGTCAAAAAGGCTAGGTTTCTCAAATATAGTCACATGGTCACAAGAGAGCTTAAAACTTTCATTCTAAAGCATAAACAGAGCCCACTGTCCAGATCTCAGTTTGTTCTTTTTGAAGGGACCTGAAACATTGTCTTAAATAATTTGAGCTTATAGTGGACTGCCAACCAAGTTGCCCTATGGCTCCTATCTGTGACCCTAGCTACTCAGGAAGCTAAAATCTGAGGATCACAATTCAAAGCTAGCCAGGCCAGAAAAGTCCAGGACACCCTTATCTCCAATTAGACACCACAGGTCAGAAGTGGAGGTGTGGCTCAATGATAGAGTGCCAGCCTTGACCAAAAAAGCTGAAGGACAGAGCTCAGGCCCTGAGTTCAAGCCCAGAAGCTGCACAACAGAGAGGGGGGGGAGGGAGAGAGAGGGGGGGAGGGAGGGAGGGAGGGAGGAAGGAAGGAGGGAGGGAGGGAGGGAAGGAAGGAAGGAAGGAAGGAAGGAAGGAAGGAAGGAAGGAAGGAAGGAAGGAAGGAAGGAGAGAGAGGGAGAGAAGGAAAGGATGGAGGAGGGAGGGAGGGAGAGAGAGGAAGGAAGGAAGGAAAGAAGGAGAAAGAAAGAGAGAGAGAGGAAGGGAGGGAGGAAGGAAGGAAGAAAAGAAGGAAGGAAGAAAAAAATGAGAAAATCTACAGACATCCAAACAAACAAAAGTCTAGTAAACCAAATTCTCTATTTCTCTTACCACTATCTACCACTGTCACGAACAGTCAACAGTAATGGTTAGCTTGCATGGATAAATATTACCTTAACTGAAAAATCATCTATATTTTACCTACTCAGTTTCACAATTCAGACAATTTTATGAGTAATATTTTGTAATAAGAATTCAATCTCAGCAAGGATGATTTTTAAAACAAAAATGCTTAGACAAATAAGAAACTAAAGAGAAAATTCATTTTAATATTCATTTAAAAGTCATGCTTCCATTTGTATGGTCATTTATAAACCTGTCATCTTCAGCAATGGCACGCTGTGGTGGAAGTTTGCGTCTAGAGTCAAATACCAGCTACTGCATAGAGCTATGACTTCTCAGGCTCTTCTCTAGGAGGGGTAGTCAAGGGCAAATGGGATAACACCTCATGGTAACTCATAGCTCACACAAATCAATCAGTCAGCTCAATTAAACACAGATATACTGACCAGCACAGAGTACATCCAATAAATATCTCATATTAGTATTACGATAGTAATACAGGAGACAATATCTATTACATAGTACCAAGTGGGTGTAATGTATACTGTTTCAGCATATAGTAGTTATACAGATCATCTATTATGCTACAATATGTATAGTATATTATTAAGTGTATAGCTGTCCCTCTGTATTCATGAAGGAATGGCTCTCCTCCCTAGTATAACCAAAATATGCAACTACTCAAGCCCTTCATATAAAAGGGTATGCTATTTGCATATAAACTGCTTATATAGTTTAGTGTACTTGAAATCATTCCTATATTCCTTCTAATAAAATGTAAATACTATGCAAACATTATGCTGTGTTGCTCAGGGAATAATGGCACAAAAGCAAAATCCATACTTGTTCAATGTTCTTGTTTTTTCAAAAATTTTCATCTGCAGGGCTGGGGATATAGCCTAGTGGCAAGAGTGCCTGCCTCAGATACACGAGGCCCTAGGTTCGATTCCCCAGCACCACATATACAGAAAACGGCCAGAAGCGGCGCTGTGGCTCAAGTGGCAGAGTGCTAGCCTTGAGCGGGAAGAAGCCAGGGACAGTGCTCAGGCCCTGAGTCCAAGGCCCAGGACTGGCCAAAAAAAAAAAATTTTTTCATCTGCAGTTGGTTGAATCTAGGGATGTAAAGTGGAGGTATGGCTCAACTGGAAGAGCACCAGCCTTGAGTAATGAGGCCCAGTGTGAGGGTGAAGCCCTGGGTTCAAGTCCCCCTACTGGTACATACACACACAAAAACAGAACCCAGGGATAATGTCCACAAATATGACTTACTATATATATGTATATATGTATGTATAGCATTATATATTACATTATATATAACTAATATCACATGCATACACTACATATGAACAGAGGACGCTTAGGCCATACATATTCCTATAACTACAGCAATATAACTATGACTATAAGTCCCTTCTTTATAACCTTTGTACATAAGCTAATGTCAAGCTTATCAAAAGAGCTTCTTTTCAATTTAACTCGTCTGACCTGAATAGCCCCCAAAATTAAAGTGATAATAAATCTGCAAATATTTTCAATATTCCAAACATTAATTCTAGAAAAGATGTATTTTCATCCCTTTTTAAAATCCAAGCCTACTTATGGTATCTACCGAAGTTATGCTTGTATGTGAATTGAATTGCTTTTTATTTGAAATTACTTCAGGAAAACAACCTTTTTTTATTCTGCTGGAAGTTGAGGAACCCTTTCTGACTCCCTTACATCTTATAATGGCCATGCAGATTTAGTCCCATTCATTCATTCTAGGAATCAGTTTGAGGGGTTGACATTAACAACTACATAAATACAAGATTGAGCTCCTTTCCTGACAGGCAGCTACACATGACAAGGAACCTTTCTTCTAGTTTCTGATTCCACTTATGCTCAGAATCTTGGGTACATGTATTTGCAAGGAAGTGGAACATTTTTTTTCAAACTCTTCTCTTTAAAAACCATACATTCCCATATACCACATCTCTAACCAAGATCCATGGCCTTTCTGTTGGAGACCAATGAAAACTCCCTACTCACAAACACACCTAATAGCTAAATATAGTTTAAATTTATGACTGGCTTATCCCAAAATATTATCCACTTTATAATACAGCAGTTTGGGTTTATATACAATGAATTACTAGAATAAATAAAATTATAGTAGGAAATCAAAAACCATGTATTTTGAAAATACGCTGCCTTTCTTCTATTTTGTATATATAGCCATCAAAACTAAAAGCACTTCAGTGGCTCTCAATGCACAAGGATGACAAGAAGACTCTTTATTTTCTGCATAAGGTGGACACCTAGTGGTGAAAAGGAGGACTGGTCCATTTCCAGGCCTTGAATTCAGAGAATATTTGCAATTATATTTTCAGATCAACTAGTTTATATTTATCATTGAAGATAATGAGGCCATGAAAAGGAGAAACAAATGGATTATTCAAGGATCTCTGACTATATGTTTTTGTCAGATCCAACTCCATTTTTCAATATATAATCTGTTAGATCTAGTTTCCTGTGGTTGTGAATATACAGTATAAAATATTTAGTTCAGATTCCTTTTGTAAAGTCAAAAGAATTTGGTTCTTTGTGCAAAGGCAAGCTGCAACCAATATGTTCAAAAACTGGTAACCTTATAGCTTAGTCCCTTTCTAAACAATTTTGACAAGGAGTTGCCTTAGTTACTGATTGGCATTCAAGCCTCTGAAAAGGAGCATTTTGTATTTATTTTGGTTGAAACATGTACACTCACACTTTAGTACAGTTATTGTCCAACAAACTCGTGGACACTTGGAATGCTGTTCTTAGAATACATAGCCCATCATCTCTATCCACATACTCAAACATCTCAAGAACCCAGTCAGCAAAGCCCACATACACTAATGCCCAATTCGGTGTGACAAGCAATAAATGTGAACTGACAAATTCATATTTTTTACCTAAGTTGAATTGTACTTTGGAAACCTGGAATTGCTAATAGGTAACACATATGTTTAGAAGTCATTGCCTTGCATCCAGAACTTAAACAAGTATCTCTGCAAATCATCTAGATTTTTTTCATTACTTACTGAAAGTATTTCTAAGATGGTCCTGTGAGCAAAAGACTCTCCTAGATGTGACTAATGTTACAATGATACAAAGTGGAATGAAAAGGAAAATGAAGGCATGTTCTCTTGAAAGTGAAATGACAGCTTAACCAGTAGCCAAGAGACCTTCAGGAATGGAGTGATTTGGGCGTTTCTGACATCCTACTCAAAGATATATTTATATGATTTAACTTTGAAGATTGCAAGATTTCCCAGTCTCACTAGTCAAATGGAAAACAAGCCTGCTCAGGAAGGACAAGCATGAGTAAAGATTCACATGAGAAGAAAACTTCCAGAGAAGCACTTTCTTCTAACACTACCCCTAAGTACTCTAGTTCTTATTTGATCAGCAATCACAAATCTCTCTAATTCTTGAAGTGAATGCCAGGTCCAGGATGGAGCTGTGCATGTAGAAAGTGGCGATGGTGTGTACTTACTCAATTGTTCAACACTGATCAGGAGGTTACAGTGTTATGAGCTATGCCTGATGCTGAAGTCATTAAGAAAGAAAAGTCTGGTTGAGGAGGCCTTATGTTTTTAAATTCCAAAATCATGGTGTGTGTACTCTGATGAAGAATAAATACCAGTCTAATGATGTGCATACATTAGCCAAACAATTACTGATAAGGAAATCAAATGTTCTAATGTATGCCCGTTGTTCAGAGGAATGATTGGTTGCATCTTGGTATGGATAGAAAAGTATAGGGACCCCCATTTGTTAAGCAACTCATACATGCCAAGCACTAGAAACTGGAGAAATTCTCTTCCTCTGAGAGCTGACATCTAGTATAGGAGACAGACAAGTAATTACAAGATCTGTGTTTCATATGAAAATAGATGTAGATATATAGAGTTTACTCAAAGCATACTTGGTCCAGATTGACAGCTAAAAATACTTTTCAGAGTCTAAAGGGCCTGTGGTAAGTTAGCTAAGTGAAGAAACAAATGCCCCAAACCTCAGATATAGTTGTCAAAAAAGAGAATAGCAATTTTTAAAAGTGTTTTGCCTGGAACACTACCTATGGACAAAAGTAGATATGAGTTGGATGGGAGAGATAATTGACATATCATAAAAGACTTAGTGGTAAAATTACAAATCTGAATGAGTGGACTTTCAAGAATTGGTGAGTTATTATACATGAAATACAGAACAGACTTGGCTATAATAGAAGAGAGAAAGGTTTAGAAGAGACAGACATACAAATAATACTTAGAATATCTGTAGTCTAGACCCTAACTTTTCTAAAACAATTACACATTAGAGGAAAGAATAATAGATGTAGGTGTCCTAAATAATCACAAGAGGATATTGCATATTTTCTGTTTAAAGTCTAACTCTCAAATTTCATGATTTCCTGTAAGATGGATGTTATATTAGTAGGAATTATTGTGTCCATCATCAATACATTTTCAAATAAAACCAGAATAAAAAACAAAATCACACACAACATGACACACACACACACACACACACACACACACACACACACACATACACACACCCAGGAGTGGGAATGCAGAAGAATCAAATATTAGTTCTACCTTTCATTTTTAACAAACCTCCACAATGATTTTCATATTTACTACACTAATTTACATCCTCATTAACAGTAGATAAGGCCTCATTGGTCCCCACATCTTTTGCCAGCATTCATTGTTGTTTACTTTCTTGATTTCATCTATTTTGACTGGGGTGAGATGAAAGTCAAAATGCTGATTTCTTTTTATTTTTCTAATGATATTAAACATTTATTTGTGTATTTATTATCATTTATTCCTCTTTCGAAAATTTCATTTGCCCACTTGTTAGTTGTGTTTTATCTTCTTTTGTTATTTAGTTTTTCCTGCTCTTTATCTATTCTGGATATTAGTCCTTCCTCTGATGACCATTGCTTGAATAGGGAGAAAAAAATCAGTGTGTATTCTAATGGTTGCTGACATTTTCGTTTCAACTCTCATATTTAACAATAATTCTAAAATACACTATGCCCTCTCATATGAGGAAAAGCAACCTTTGTGAGCACAACTTCATCTTTGTTTGATGATTCTAAAGCCTGGGGCCTTCAAGACATCCCCAGAAACCACAACTTCTTTTGTTTCAAACCTTGGCAAGAGAAAGTATGAGAGGTTGAACTTCTGACCCTAAATCCTTTCTCCTGGATTTTTTAAAGTGTGCTTCTTTCTTCCAAATGGAAGGGGGGAAGGGAGGGAGGGAGGGAAAGACAGAGGGAGGGAGGGAGGGAGGGAGGGAGGGAGGGAGGGAGGGAGGGAGGGAGGGAGGGAGGGAGGGAGGGAGGGAGAGAGAGAAGAAAGCACTGTTAGGAGGGATTAAAACCATGGTCAATTTAAACTAAATATTTCATATGAGCCCACATTGTAAGTGCTAATAATTGCCTCCTTCTGGATACTATTTTTCAGGCTCCATTCAGAAATTAGAATCCAATTCCATTTGCATCACCTTTGTTAAAGAATTAGCCTGTCTTCTCAGCCACCAGCTTCTCTCCTAATATGGCCAGTTGCTTTGCAAAAAGCAGAGACTAGGCTCCATGATGGATGCATTCATGCCCATCCATCCTTGCTGAAAAAACTCACAGCTCAATGAGTATATATGTCTTATGCTTTTTGAGCAGTTGAAAGATTGCATTTGGCCATCTACCTGGCTCTAAGCCATGTGATAAACAATTGAATTCAACCCAACATTTATCAAATACAAACCTGCCATAGCAAATACGTTCCATTTGTTTTCAGTGTGTTTGAGAGAACCAAGAAGGCAGATAACAAACCAGCTCCACCACCCGAAGGAACTGCAAAAACTGAGCAGGAGAAAAGCACTGGAGCTATCCAGGGCTAAAGAACCCAAAGAAAACCTCATGAGTTATTTTAAAAAACAAAACCAAAAAACAAAAACCTCCAAAGTCTCACCTGCACCATATTCTCTACCACTTCATATGAAATTCCCATCACTAAAATGTACCACTCAATAAGTATGTGTCTATTCAACTTACTTTCTTAGTTCTCTATTCTTTAACTAGATTATAAGACACTTCAGGAAAGACATTTACAACTGCTTATTTAATAAACTAATAAACTGTAGTTGAGTAAAATGACCCCTCAAAACCTCATAAGGGACATGTTAAAGCTGACTCTGCTGATACCATTGGCTATTTGAATAGAAATCTTCCCTATACTGACAAAGTATTCCCACACTGCCATGGGTAGAATCTGTGACATTACATAATGTCTGTCTAGGGCAGAAGTTTGTTTTCTTTTCTTTTACCTTATCTCCCCCCAAAGGTATACAAAATCTGGAATTGGCTCCATTACTCCAGAATAAAGAGCAGATAGCCCATCTATGTCACATCACTGCATGAGCACCTACCAAGCCCAGGGTCAAGATTCCATTCTTTTTATCATAAAACCTAACAACAACACAGACAGGTGAAGGCTATCCTTACACCTCTGACGATGGGCAGCACCAGCTCAGTTACTAGGATTTCAAATCAGATGTCACTTCAAGTAGCTTTCTTTACCTCCTATCCCATGCACATAGAATTACCAGATAGTGTAGGGGGAGAAAAAGTTTCTTCATTCTTTTAGTATTAGTCTCTGGGCTTGACCTCAAGGCCCCAAGTTCTCACTCAGCGTTTTTGCTCCTGGCTGGCACAATACTGTATAAGCTATGCCTCCATTACAGCTATTTTGCTAGCTAATTAGCGTGTCAGACTTTTCTGCCTGGGCTGGCTTTGAATCTCAATCCACATACCTCAGCCTTCTGATTAGCTAGGATTACAGGTATGAGCCTATTACTTTAATTTTTTTTTTGGCAGTCCGGGAGCTTGAACTCAGAGCCTGAGCACTGTCCCTGGCTTCTTTTTGCTCAAGTCTAGCACTCTGCCACTTGAGCCACAGTGCCACTTCTGGCTTTTTTTCTATATACATGGTGCTGAGGAATCGAACCCAGGGCTTCATGTATATGAGATGAGCACTTTACCACTAGGCCATATTCCCAGCCCACTGAGCCTATTACTTTACTTTTCAGAAAGAAAATATCAAGCCAGGGGCCAGTGGCTCATGCCTGTAATCTCAGCAACTCAGGGGGCTGAAATGTGAGGATCATAGTTCAAAGCCTGCCCTGTCCAGTCAGGCTTATCTCCAACTAACTCACAAAAAGAAAAGTGGAACGAGTATCAGCTTTGAGCAAGCCCTGAGTTCAAGTCCCAGGATCAGCACACACACACACACACACACACACACACACGAGACAATTTTTCATAAATATTTTCATGTCTCCCACACTTCAACTTGGCCTGAAGATCAAGAAGGGATCCATGTTGGTTCACAGCCAGAGCTTTCTGAACAGAGATCACTGTCAGTTGGCTTAATATTAAGAGACCTTGTCTCTTGTTCCCGCTATCACACTGCACTGTAGATTGGGTAGCTTGTAAACAAGCAGAACTTTAATTTTTTACAGATAGAAAACCCAGGATTACCATGCTGAGAGATTCCATGTGTGGCAAGGGTCTGTTTCGGTTTCATAAATAGCCCTTCCTGTGTCCTCACACAGTGCATGCGAAAACCAACCCCCTCCCCTTTTTTTCTTTTTCTTTTTTTTAACAAATTCGCCATTCCTATTCCTGAGTTCAAGAGGGCACTCCCCGCCTGGTCTTTTCACCTCCCCAAGGTCCCTCCTTTTAATACCATCTCATACAGCGATTAGGTGCTGAGGGCACAGACATTCAGACCACAGCATTGAGCATAAATGTACAGACCTCTAAAGGTTTCCTCCCTGGAGTTGTCAGTTCATATTCCAGGGTGCTACACTAGAAACACACAACTTTGTACTTTGTAGTTTTTACTTGGTACTCCTCTCCTTCTTCCCACTGTGTGGGGAACACCAGGCTGGCCCCGCCTGTGTGTCCCCGCCCTGTGGGGCAATTACACAGAACCAGAAAGGCGGTTCTAGCTGGTCCCGCCTCCCAACCTTGGGACCACATGTGGCCAACATGGCGCCTGGAGGTGAACCAGGAGGCGGTCCTGTGGGCTGTGATGTAGAATTAGGCGGCCTCTTAGGATTGGTCCCTCGGCCCTCCACCCTTGATGGACAGCTCAGGCCACCCCTCATAGCCTCTAGCTAGGTGCGCACATCACCCCCCCCCCTGCCATTTTAAGGCCGAAGCTCCTCCCAATAAAGCGAGACCCTGAGTAACACTCTACCCGGCTGTCTGATTGTCCTCAGGAGAAAGGGGGGCTGGGTGCGGGCGGTCTTTCAACTCTTCACTTTTTCTTGGCCTGCCTTGGTCGGGTCGCGCTTCCCTGCCTCTCCTGCTGGCCAGGAGAGTGCTGGGGACAAAGGACCCCGACACCACTGGGTAAGATGGGGACATGCTGCATCAGTTCCTATACATCACAGTTCTTACAGTTCCAGTATTTCTCCTCTGCTGTGTGCTAGCTCCTCTGAATCTACAGCCAACACCATATTACCTTGTGAGAAACCAGTATTTACATAGTGCATACACATCACACACATACATGTGTACAAAGAAATACACACATTATGGAAGGCTGACATTTTAGCTTGCAAGTAAGGGGGCATCTCAAATCTTTCCCAGTTTGGACTTCACATTTGTTATGTACTGGGCTCTGAGGAAAAAGGGTAGGTAGTATGGACTAGTAAAATTAAGAAGATAACTAAGATTAAGTGCCCAAAAGAAATAAGACCTTGAACAGAGGTAAAGTGATATCTTCTATGACTCAAGTTCAGATGATACCTTTATTCTTTATTAGAGTTCAGAACGTTTGGTTCCTTAAAATAGTTTGGCACATCCAAATACATCAAGTTTGGGAAAGCCATTTGCACTGAGATACAGATATGGCAGATGGGAACCAGTTCAAAATAGCTGAAAGGCATTGGGGGAAGAGGGGCTTAACTAACTACAGCTGCCTTGAGGGCAGAGGAAAGTAGCTTGGAAGAGCTGGGATTGTGGCCTAGTGGTAGAGGGCTTGCCTAGCATGCATGAGGCCCTGAGTTCAATTCCTCAGTACCACAGAAAAGACCAAAAGTGATGCTGTGGCTCTGGTGGTAGAGGATTATCCTTAAGCAAAAGAAGTTCAGGGACAGGGCTTAGGCCCTGAATTCAAGCCCTAGGACTGGCACACACACACACACACACACAAAAAAAAATAGCTTGGCAATAACTGAAAAAATTTTGGCTGCTACTAAAGGTTTTTGTTGTGTTTTTTTTTTAAGATTGAAACAACATCCATTTGAGTTTTAAAAAAAAGAAAAGTAACCTTTTGTTAAGCTCAAAATATCAGCAAAAAAATAATAGTTCTAGTGTTCAAGCTTAATCTACTAGTTGCCTAATCACTGAGAATGAGTTTTGCCATAATATTTAAAGATTGTCATGAGGTAGAGTCATGTTTTCCCCTGAATATCCTGTAAGGTTTGGAAGGCAGTCCAGAACTTGTAGATCTATTCATTGCCCTCTCCCCAAACTTGTTTGCCAGCCTTGATGACTCTCTATGGCACCTATATTTTGGCTTCTTCATTTTCTCCTGTCCTGCCTATGCACAAATGATAACAGGTTTTCTAAAACAAATATAGTGCCATTTTTTTCATATCCACCCAAGCCAACCTGCATCTTGAACTACTGAGCCATTTTCTTTCATTGGAAAAATGAAGGGATTCTAAGAGACCATAGCAGAGAGGGGAAGAGCAGAGGGAGGGAAAATAAGCATTCATGTCCCAGGCTACCCCTTGAACTAGCCATTTCCTCTGTCCACTGAGTCCCCCAGCTCAGTCTCCTAACTCCTCAGAACTGGCCCCAACTTGCCTTGAGCCATGAACTGGCTACCTGACAACAAGGAAAACGATGTCTGAGGAAGATTGATATTTTGCAAAGGTAAACCAAGAGAAGCTGTGCCAGGCAGACATTAGATATTTGCAAAAGCATTTCATTCTTCTCCTGGTGGTTTCCTTTGTACATATTGCAAGAACAATACCCTCAATGTTATGCTTTACTGTGTTCCATTGCAGAAGAACTTTAAGTATTATAGACTCCCAAATCCCTTCCATTCCAGAAGGGCTCACATATACAGACTTTGTATACTAACAGCTGTAGAAAGTCATCCACATACACTCTAGGGAGGATAGAAGCATTCCACAATGAAAGATGCTGAAACATGCCAAAGGCTTGCCAAACAGTGCATTCACTAATGGATAGGAAGTCTTTCAAGGGGGTAAAAATTGTGTGGAACTTTTCAATGTTTCTACAGTGTAAGTCCAAAGAATATATTTTCAGAAATTGTATCTTACCACAAGGTATGATATTAGTTCCTTACAAATGCTGTACCAAATTACCACAAACTGAGTAGTGTAAGGCAATAGATATTTATTTCCTCACCATGATGAGGTTCTGAAGTTCAAAACCAAATGTCAGCAAGGCCATAGTTATGTTTAAAACTCTATGGGGAGAGCCTGTTCCTTGCCTATTCCAGTTTCTGATGGCTCTTGGCTCCTTTGGCTTGTGACTGCATCAGCCCAGATCAGCCTCCAGATCAGATAAGGACAATTGCTTTGCTCAAAATGTACTCAACTGCTTTTAGAACACCTCCTAGAAGATGGGCACCAGTGGCTGACACCTGTAATCCTAGCTACTCAGGAGGCTGAGATCTGAAGACTGCAGTTCAAAGCCAGCCCAATCAGGAATGACTGTGAGACTTTTATCTCCTATTAACCAGCAAAAACCTGGAAAAGGAGTTGTGAGTGAAGTAGTAGAAAACTCACCTTGAGCAAAAAAGCTCAGGGATAGCACTCCGGCCCTGAGTTCAAACCCCAGGATCCAAACAAAACAAAATATTACCTTCGACTTAATTTTACTCAGTAATCACCTAATGAGCTTTTAGTATGTGCCAGGCATTGTCCTAGACATATCATAAAGAGATGCCTGAGAAAATCACATGTGTGTCAAGTTTCTTTTTCACAAGAATTTCAGCAAGACATTCATTTCTCACAAGTACTTTTAGGCAAATCTAGGCATGTTACAAATAGTTAATGCATAGTTGGATTTGTATTTTTGAATGCAGTGCTTTCAAAACCTTAAGAAACACATCAGGGGGTCAAAACACGGGGAGCTATCCAGTACATAACTCATAGGGCTGGGAAGGCAGACACAGAGGCATACAGACCAATTTTTGTAACCACCAAAAAATTGCATGATTTCTTATGCAATAATGAGAACTGAATAAGCTAACAAAAGAAAGGTCAAAACTGAATAAGACAGTGCTTCTTTCCAGGACAAACATTTAATTGTGGGATTAACAAATAGAAGAGGTCTAAGTTATTGGCAAACAAAGACAAAGCACTTTAATGACCTACACATCCAATATGAATGAAGCAGGAAGGCACAGGAATTTTCCATTCTCCTTTACAGCAACATTACATTGTGTGTGTGTGTGTGCGTGCGTGTGTGCGTGCGTGTGTGTGTGTGTGTGTGTGTGTGTGTTGGTCCTGGGCTTGAACTTGGGACAGTAGTACTCTCCCTGAGCTTTTCTGCTCAAGGCTAGCACTCTACCACTTAAGCAACAGTTCCACTTCCAACTTTTTGCCAGTTAGTAATCATAGTCTCATGAACTTTCCTGCCTGGACTGACTTCAAACCGCAATCCTCAGATCTCAGCCTCCTGAGTAGCTAGGGTTACAGGTGTGAGCCATGGTTACTCAGCTTGAACATAACATTTTTTAAAATATGAAGATCTACAACATTTTTTCTTTATTGTTAAAATGAAGTACAGAGGGGTTACAGTTTCATACATAAGGCAGTGAGAACATTTCTTATCCAACTTGTTAAATCCTTGCTCATTTTCCTCCACCTCTCCCCTCCCCATTTCCCTCTCCCACCATGAATTGTACAGTTGATTTACACCATATAGTTTTGTAAGTATTTCTGTTGCATTGGTTTGTCTTTTTATCCTTTGTCTCTCAAGTTTGGTATTCCCTTTCCCTTCCCTAGTTCCAATACATGTATACAGTATCCAGGGCACTAAAATCAGTTACAGTGATAATCAGGGGTTAAAAACTACGGGAAGAAAATACGAAAAAGAAGGGGGGGCATAGATGATACATGTATGATATGTATATCTTCAAGATACATTGAATAACTGTTTTCAACTGTTTGAGAAATATCTAGCAATGGAATTGCATTAGCTTGATTTCATAATGAAGATGCAGAGATGATAAACAAGGCATTAAACCCATATAAACAGTGTAAAAAGAAATTACTTTAACCACAGGAAAATATACATATGGACATTTTCTATGTTGTTTTCTGAATACCTTGTCCATTAATAACTGTGAAAGGTCTGAGCAGCTTGAGTAAGTCTCAAACTTGGTAGGCTTCAAGTAGCTTCACTTTACAATGAGGAAAATCTCAGCTTGCTAGCTGTGGTTTGGATGAATTCCAAGGCCCTAAGTTCAAATTCCAACCCTGTCAAAATCAAAGAAGAGGAATATGGCTTACTTCATAAATGTATCTTGAAGATATACCTATGTATCATCTATGTATGAGGAAGAGATTACTGGTGAGGATTTGGCAGTCTCCTTCATTAGGTGCCTGGAGCTCCACAGCCACCAGGTGGCAGAGTAGCTTCAGCTCTCGCAGAGTCTTGCCCCAAAGCCTCAGTTCTCGCAGGAAGAAGTTGATATGCCTAGCAGAGGATCACAATTGTTCAATAGCTAGGTACATATGACCATATAGATGATGCTAAGCGAAATGAACTCCAAGATCTGCAAACAAGAGGTTTTTCTTTGTTTCGTGTTTAATGTACTGTGTGCAGTTATTTCTTTCATTTTCCCTCCTTTGGTTTATCGCCCCCCCCCGCCCCCAGCCACTTTGTCACTGTATTTTATTTTGGAACCCTGTGTGTCTCGTATACACCTTATCTGAATTGGGGAAGGGAAGAAGAACAACAAAATGGTGAGACAAAAAGTAAAGGGCAAACCACTGCCACAGTGCTACTCACAAAACGATATGTTGGAAGTGAACTGTACAACTTCCGGGGGAAAGGGGACGGAGGCTGGCAGAGAATGAAAATGAGAGAAAAATGAGGGAGGGGTAACAATGTTTGACAAGAAATGTACTCATTACATTACATATATAACTGTAAGGCCTCTGTACATCACCTTGACAATAAAATTAATTTTAAAAAAAAAAGAAATTTTGAAGGTCTGGGGAGCTGGTGGCTCACTCCTGTAACCGTAGCTACTCCAAAAGCTGTGCTCTAAGGATCGTGGTTAGAAGCCATCCTGAGCAAAAAAGTCCCTGTGACACTCTTATCTCCAAGCAACCACTCAAAAAACAAACAAAGAAAACCTCAAACAAAACCAAAAGTCGAACTATGGCTCAAGTGGTAGAGGACTAACCTTGAGCACAAAGAAAACACCCAGGCCTGAGTTCAAGACCCACAACAGACAAGAAAAGAAATTTTGAAAAACACTTCTGAATTCCTCTTAGAAATTGCTTTCAATCCAATTTTGAAGTAATTATAAAGGGGGTAACTTTTAGAACAGAAGTCCTATACAAAAATTCTACTTATATGTGACCAAGGAGCAGGGGAATGAGTTAGGAAGGAAGGAAAGAAAGCTGACTCTGCATATAAATGTCCTCGAGCTAGATCTTTAACTTCTCTGTATCTCAGTTCTGCAGATTGTTAGAAACCATACAATCTACATGTAAAGATAGCTGTGACTTTAGTAATAATATATTTGTCCAATACTTTTCAAAGCATTATGCATGGTGTAGGCACTGAGAAAGACAGTTATTCTAACTAATGACAGACAATATATAAACGTAGAGATAGGGTCTCTCTCTGTCTTGGGTAGCATATATTTAATGTTGAGTTTAATGCACCAGCAAACTATTTTTAAAATACTCAGATTCAACTAAAAAGTGATTCTGAGTGATTTTAATTCCTACATTACATATACATATTTTCACTTATGAACTTGAAGCCAGTTAAACCCTTGGCTGAAAGAAGAGTCAAAGTCTCTAAGATGTCATATTGACAGTCCAGATAAGTAAGAGAAATGCCTTGATTCACTCAATATTTACTGACTAGAGAGTTATCCCTTTTTATCTCTGGAAGCTACCAGAATAGACAAAACAAACAAAGGACTGAAATATGTTTTAAGTCACCTCTACACTGAAAAGGTACAGACTTTCAGTACTATTCCTGAGCAATACAGTAAAACTGCTTACATAGCACTTGCGTTGTTAAGTAGTATAAGTCCTAGAGATCATTTAAAGTATACTGAAGGATTGAAAGGAATGTTCAAACAACATCCCATGTTTTATATAAATGATTTGAGCACCTTAAGATTATGGTACCTGTGGATGTTCTTGAACCAGTGCCCACGGCTATGGCTATGTCCACACCCACATGTGGATATATGGAGGGGTAACTGTTTACAAGGTGGCAAGCCTAGCTAGAAATGGTAGGCATAGTCATAAAAATAGTAAGATCCAGTTTCTCCCCACAAAAAATGTTCCGAGAGAGTTGAGTGTGGTGATTCGTGCCTGAAATTACAGCTACTTGTGGAGACAGGATCTAAGTCCAAGGTTAACCCAGTGAAAATGTTAGTGAGATTTTTGCCTCAAAGGAAAAGCCAGACTTGATGTGTCTATAATCCCAGCTACATGAAAGGCAGAGCTAGGAAGATCACAGTCTGAGGCCAACTCAGGAAAAAAGTGCAATATTCTATCTGAAAAATGACTAAAGAAGGTCTGTAGGAAGGGCGCAAGTGGTATAGCACATGTATAGCTAGCAGAGGGCCTTGAGTTCAAACTATCTAGTGGTATTACCACCAAAAATAAGTTTAAAAGATTCCAGAATATTCATAGCCCATAAAAGAAATGCCCTTCATTCTTTGTATTGTACATTTTAACAAAGTTCTTACAAATAATCATTTGTTATTCTTGCTCCAAACAGTAATAACAAATCATTAATAATGAATCAATATTGTGGGAGAAACACCTTCACCTATCGTTTACATCCCTAAGATTTGAAGAGTTGATTTTGCAACAGCTCCCAAATATACACCACTCACTTATTCCAGCCATCAAGCCTGTTATTAATGTCAGAAATCTCCATAATATAAATTACAAAGAAACAACGGGACACAACAGGACAGACACCAATGAAGCGCCTCAAGGTTATGCACTGGGTAAAGGGGTGCAGTTGCAGCAATAGGAAAGACCATTAGGTGGCAGAACGTAGTCGGGTATCATGGAAAAGAACTTAAGACAATAATGAGCTAAGATGTGACAACCAATAAATAAAAGCACAGGTCTGTTATTCTGAGTATTGGTAAGGAGTTGAATCAATGGACATATTCATTCAGTGCAGGTGGGGATTTGAATTGATTTAATCACTCTGGTAACAGTTTGAAATCTTCATTTCAAATGAAAAACTCTTACGAGGTAGCTGAGTGGTAGATAGAACACACACACATCCACACACAGACACACACATACACACAGCACACACATACACACACTACACTGATTCACAGCTCCACAATCAAAACACTTATCACATTATCATTTATGACCATAAAAATTGGAAAGACAAAAATTTCCAAGGGCAGAAAAATGATTTAGAAGCATTACAGAATTATTACACAGTGGAATTTATTTTTATTCTTTTTACATTTTTATTATCTTTAAGTAGCTGTAAAAAGGAGATGTTATTTAACAAAGGAGTTTATGCATCGTGATCAAAGTCCCTCCTTTCAGCATTCTCACCCATCCCTCCCCTACACATTCCTTCCCTCACTCTTCTTAAATTTGTAGGCTATAACACAGGATTCCTGACTTTAGTCTCCCTCTCTTCTCTTCATTTGTCTACCTTTTCCTCCTTGATCCCGTCCCTTTAAAGTACCAGCTTCCTGGTGTTCATTTTGATGAACTTTGATTTTGCCTTTCTACGGGATTACTATTTGAGTTCTTCCTTGAATCTCCCAGATTTCAGTTACTGTATTTTACACATTTGCATACCACCCAGTGTATTTACTTATAAATTTATAAGCGAAATCTAGCTTCCACATATGAGGGAAAACATGCAATCTCTTGAGACCTGACTTCACTTAACATTTTATTATAAAGCCTAAACATTAATGAACTACAGCTACTGGGAAACATATGAGTACATTTTAGAAGCACATATGGACTAAAATAACTACTTAAAGCTAATAAAGTTATAATTTAAAAAAGGAAAATTAATACAGGCTGGTGTAAATATTATAATGCTCAAACGCAAGCAAAACCACATAATATATAAAACACATATGAATACAGCCAGGAGAGCATTTCTCTCTGAGAATGGAGGCCTAGGGCAAGATTTGGGGGAGTCATTTTACTACAAGGATTAATCAATTTCTAATGGTGGATTCACAGCACTCATTTTTTCCTAGGTTCATGGCTTATATAAATGCTGTGATTCTGCACAACACTATTACATCCTAAGTTGTTTTTATTTTTAACCTTTATTTAGTGAGACAGTCTTACCATGTAACCCTGTATAAAGTGGGAATCACCATGGGTCACAGGCTGATCTTAACCTCATGACTCTCTTGCCTGAGCCTTCCATGCCTGAGATTGTATCGTAATAGCCAGTTCATCCAAAAAACTTTTTTTTAACACATTTGCCAATGGAGAAAAACAAAGTCTAAACATTCGTTATAATACGCGTATTCAGGCCAGTTAAGCAATTTGATTTTTTTTGTTTTGTTTTGAATTCTATTTCCTTTTAGAATTTCCTTAAATACACAAATTTAAACATCACATTCTTCAGATTCTCTCTAGTTACAAAACAATCTGTCATAAGTGGCAGGAGTCCCTTCTCCGAGTATAAAAAAGAACATGAATAGATTAGGAACTGAGGGGCAAAATATGCACCATGAGGGATTGATCTAGTACTACATGGTAAAGAAACTTTACTTTGTTTGATTGAAAAATACCACTAGAATCTAGATTCCAGTCCTTCAGACTAGTATACCACTATGTTTCAGTGCAAGTTAAAAGATCCTGTCATTCAAATTTTCCATTTGTAACAAGATATCTACTAGTCTATAGAGAAAATTTTGGTAGGACAATTGATCAAAATGTACTTGTCTTTGGATAATGTAAAGTAAAAATTCTAGGTACTTAGTAAACAAATTTTCTTTTTTATGTTTGACTTAGATGCTTATAATGTATGCTTTGAGCTTGATACCATTCTGAGATAGCCAAGTTTGGTCTATTTCTCACATTTTGCTCTTCTTCCTGGGCCAGACTTCTTCAGTCGATGCTGAAGAATAAGATCATAGTATAAAGAATATGAGTTTTCATGTGAGGATTTGAATTCAAGTCTAATTTATTTACTCTGTCAAGTTACTTGACCATTCTGGGCTTTAATTTACCCCTTTGGAAATTAAATAAAATCATTATATTAACCAGAATTTTTGATCTGCAACATAATACAATTTTGTTCCCTAATTCAATTAAAGAGAATTCACAGAACAAATTCACAAATTATACATCACTAAGTCATTGTCAATACAATTAGGTCCCACCCTTCTTCCTGTTGAACAAATATAGGGAGAGTAAGCAAGAGGAGTGATTCTCTCACTTGACATCTGATTGGCCCTTTTTAAGACACATGCTCACTCCTCTCCCAATCACAGCTCTGGGAAGGATTAGTTGTTTTAATTGGCCACATTGAAATCACATGCCTACTATGACAACAAAGGAATGGACATGGAGTCCCAGATCACTTGTGGACAAGAGAAGTTCCCTCCAGTAGAAAAGAATACTATACAGAAAAAAAAATCTGTTTTCCACTAGGATTCCTTTAGCTAGAGCACTATAAAGACTGAAAATATGAGCCCCAGTGCTTTGTTTATTGTAGAAAGGATTAAATCTTTGTGTAAAGTGTTTTCTTATTTAAAAATTAGCATGAAGAGGGGTATGAGGGACAAGGTAACAAACAGTACAAGAAATGTATCCAATGCCTAATGTATGAAACTGTAACCTCTCTGTACATCAGTTTGATAATAAAAATTGGAAAAAAATTTAAAAAAATAAAAATTAGCATGAAGAGATTGAAAACAAGGAACATAGGATCATATTCAAATAAAGTATACCTTCAAATCACAGTTATTTCTTGTATAAACTCAGAAGATTGTTATATATTCATTACAAAGTAAATCATCTACAAAATAAAGGAAATTAATATTCATTTTTCACTTAATATAGGTGTTTTTTTTGACAAATGAAAGTCATAATAAAATTCTCTTGTCTCCATGTGCCCATAATAAGCTAAATGTCTCATTTTCTATCAAGAACAAAATGTGCTCAGGAGTGTGAACATGTCATGATTGCTCCGCTTAATGGGTGTGAAGAAAATGTACTCCTTCCTAAAGGGATTTATTTTTCTAAAGATCATTGCAACCTTTGCAGAACTAGCCATGGTTTTACAAACTTGAGTGGTCGAAAGTGACCTGAAAAGTTAATCAAATCCTTTTCATGGCTTTAGAATGGCAATCCAAACACTCCTAGGACATAATTATATTGAAATGGATGTTTTAAAATATCTTCCAGAGAGAAGCTCTTTGGGAAATCTAGGTTTTATCCAATCCATCAAACCCACCTTCACCTCTTTCCTTCAACTGTTAAAAGATAATTGGATTATATGACCTCTCCAAAGGCAATGATTCTCAAACCAGGTTATTTAGCAGAACCACGGGGGATTGTGGGGAATCTATAAAATACTCATTTCCACTCTACTGTAGAAGTACTGAACACAGAGCCAGCAACCCAGTCCTGGGGCTTAGACTCAGGGCCTGAGCACTCTCCCTGGCTTCTTTTTGCTCAAGGCTAGCACTCTACCAGTTGAGCCACAGCGCCACTTCCAGCTTTTTCTGTTTATGTGGTGCTGAGGAATGGAACCCAGGGCATGCACTCTACCACTAAACCATATTCCTAGCCTAACACCAGCTGAGTTTTATTTTGTTTGCAGTACTGGGCTTTAAACTCAGGGTCTCCTATTTGCTTAGTAGGTGCCATTTCTAAGAGCAATGTGTTTACTATTGTAGCAGGCAGTGGAGGAGAAAGAGGATAAGGAAGGCATTTTAGCTTTTTAATCTCTGTGTGCAGAAATATTTGACTCTACATTTTAATTTAAGAATACTGATGTTAATAATCTGAATGTTGACTATTAAAATATTGCTATGAGTATCCAGTTCTAAAGCTTTCAGAACCAAGGTTTAGGGATGTTATAATAGGAGTGTATGCTTCTTATTATATGTTCTGGAGGGTATAAAGTGCTAGGTAAAAAATGTAAGATTATGATATTTCACATTAGAGAATTTTCTGAATTTACTAAGAGCAGCTCCATTTTTTTTCAGAAAAGGTCATCACTTCCCATCAAAATGACACTATAATTGTGAAAATGTCTAGAAATTGGGCTACATGAAAATTCTATCTTGTTTGTACTTCATGATTTCCATGAAGTTAGATTCATTACATCTATGTTGGCATGTACACGTTTTTACATTTTTATGAAGGTTAGTAAAGCAAAAGAAAGCATAAAAGAGCTAACACATAGAAAAGTAAATATATAAACTTTCACTTAAAAAGGGAAGTTTTCTGAAGAAAAGAGATGACTCTTTCATCTATTTGACATGGTAACTTGTAAGTCTTACCTCAGCCTCTTCATTAAATATATTTGAGTAATTTCCTACTATTTGTAAACAGATTTGTTACTTTTATAAATATGAATAAATACTTTTTTAAAAATTGGAAGTGCAACTTCTATATTGGAAGGAACTATGTCTCATCAAATCATTAATGGATACCAAACACAGCTCCCTTTCACATTTTATTTCTTGGTTTGCCTCTTACTTTTTGATTTTTCCTCATCATGATCTTCCTGCCTCTAAGAAATTGGCACAAATTTATAAGGATTTGCTGAAGAATACAAACCTATGCTAAATATGCAATATCATTCATCCTTATCAACCATAGACAATCTCCTAAGAAGCTAAATTTCTGACTCCTCACTTGCCTGGTTAAAAGTTAAAGGATAATTGCTTAGAGTTCTACTATAAAAAAAAATTGAATTTGTAATCTCTATGCCTAGCCTGGGCTTTTTGTGATCAATTATGGGGCTTGAACTTCAGGCCTTTGCTCAAGGCTAGCACACTACCACTTTGAACCAAATCTCTACTTCTGGATTTCTGGTGGTTAATTAGAGATAAGAGTCTCATTGAGTTTCCTGCCCAGCCTAGCTGTGAACTGCAATCCTTAGGTCTCAGCCCAGTGAGTAGCTAGGATTAAGGTGGGGGTACTGAATACTTCCTGAAACACTAAGTCTTTAATTCATTTATCCAGCTCAGTACCTAGACTGATAAATTAGGGCCAAGAAGAGAAATGTAATTCACTAACCTTCCCCAACTCTTGGCACAGTAATTGTGTCCCTCAGGCTGGTCCTGGGAAGAGACTAAAGGCCCCAAGCCACTATCACTTCAATAAAAGCTTGTACCGGGATGAAAGTCATTGTAATTTTCATCCTAGAGAAAACCACTTTCAGCCCATTGAAAGTATCTTTCTTTCCTAATAAGCCTGTCTATCATTTTCACTATGGTGGCAAAAAAAAATCTTGCCATTCTTGAATAGTAATATATTATAGAAAGAAATGAAAAATTGATGTGAACTTTCAAGTTCAACTATAAGACACTAAAGAATAGTTTTACCTGCTCCAATTCCCCAAAGACACCATGCAAATGTGAGTGCCTTCCTCTCCACAAGGTCACTAATTAAGCTCTTCCCTTCCTCCTCCTGATGTCTACGATAGTCATTTGTAGTCCTATCATTCTGAATGCACTTCAGTTTGTGTGTGTGTACACACCTGCATGTGTGTGTGTGTGTTTTATATCATGAATTGTGCTTCCTAAGGATTTTCCTTCTTGCAAAATTATTCAAAAGCTCCTCTGGGCTACAAACCACACTCCACTTCTAAAGCATATTAAAACATGCATGCCTATAGATATACACATGAATACACAACCTCTGATTAATCACATTAATTTTCATAGGTCCTAGCTCATATCTGTAGCTGTCCCCTTTTCCTCACTCTTTACCACTTTACAACCACCTTCCCTATCTGATAGCAGGTTCTGTTATCTACAAGCTCCACTATCAGAAATACTGACAGCTTTATAGGAACTGTCTAACCATCTTTCATAACTGTATACATCATATTCTTCTGATAAATTCCCATGTGTGTTAATATATTCATTTGATTGAATCTTTCTCTGATTGGACCCCTGACTATCTCTGGACTTTTCCAGTGCACAACTGATGTTTAATCACTGTGAATTTGCTTTCTGTCACTTCCTATTAAAAAGAACTAATATATAGGATTATCCTATCTTAACTAAACTTGATTTCCCAAGGGTAGGATCCACACTTCATTCATTCTTAAATCCTCAGCATCCAGTGAAATGCCAAGTACATAGCAGACACTTGACAAACACATGTTGAATGTATTGACACCAAATGGCTATGGAATAAGAATGCTCTCCCAGGGCCCCACAGCTAAATCCTCACACAATGTGAATGATGTGAAAGATGAAAAGCAGGAGAAGAGGGGACCTCAGGGCCCTGGAGAATGCCATGAAGAACTAGGGTCTGAGAGGCAGCTGAGCCTTCCACCTGGCGGCCTGGGGGAGGGCAACACATGTTTCACATCTCATATTCTCCATGAGGACAACAGGTGTCCTGGGGCCCACCAGCCCTCCCACGGAAGTGAGCTTCCTGCGGCTGCTGCTGACATGGATTCACTGGATGTTCTTAACAGAAGTAGTGCAGGGAGGAATGCATTTTTTTTTCAGTAGAAGATTTGAAAGCATATCAAGTTCCTAGAAAAGGAAGCTTCTGAGAAAGGTGCTTTCACAGAAAGAAACCTGTGAATCATCTGAAGAATGTGTATCTGACGTAAAACATAAATGATAACCACTCTTGGTGTTGCCTGGAACAGTTTAATTGATCCAAAGGAAGTAAGTGATTTATAGCAACCTCAAAAGCAGGAGTTTCTGAGTAGGAATTTCAAAATGCTTTGACTGATTTTCAGTGTAAGTGGGTCAGACAATGAACCAGTTTATTTCCAAGTACAAGCCTTACAGAGCAAAACCTGAGACATGCATATTGAATATAGAATGAAAATGATAACGCTGATAAGAATACTGTGATTTCTACTTCATTCTATTGGCCAAATATCAAATGACTGTGACTATAATAAAGGGCTATAAAAACATACTTTATTAAAACTAACTAGCTATCTTCCTAGAATGTAAAATGTTGCCATGCTAAAACCAGGAACTGAGACTTGGTGGTCACCTGTTTGACTCCACTCCTGTTTGAGGCTATTCTGGACTACTTTAAAATCCCTGTCTCAAAAAAGGAAAGGAAAGAACAAGAAGGGAAAGGAAAGAACAAGAAAAGAAAGGAAAGGAAGAAAATGAAGATAGAAGGGAAGGGAAAGAATAAAAAGAAATTAAAGAGGGGGATAAAAGAGGGAGGGAGAGAAGAAAGAAGGAGTGAAGGAAAGAAGAAAGGAAGAAGGGAAGGATGGAAAGAAGGAAGGAACACAAAGACCCAAACATATCTGTGATTTTCAATTCTGTAAAGAAAAAAAAAAACTAAGGAAAAGCAAGACTCTTGACATTTAGACTCTTGATATTTCCAATAAGGAATTGTCTGCTGAATTTTTTAAGTTGTATTTTCATAGGAACTTGAAGAGGAAAACAAAGAAAGATATAGTAATATTCTAACAACAATACTTCAAATGGTGCAAGTCAGCCAGGAGTTGTCAAAAGAGTGAAGGAGTTGGACTTCCGGGAAGACGGCGGAGGAGCAGCAGAGCACTAGCTGAGCTCCCTCTGACACCGCAGTTTTCCCATCCCACAGAAACTTTTACTCCTAGAAAGAAAGCAAAAGTAAGTTATAACAGTACAGGGATTCTGGCCAGGAAGGAAAAATTGATTTTGCTGGCCGGAAAACACAGATTTGAGCTCCAGGTGGCGATCTGCCGCCACACCAGTGCCGGCGACGGCACAGCACCCCACACCCTGCGCAGCTAAAGCACTCAACAGAGACCTGGGAGAAATCCTCCAGACGGCGGGGTACAAACAGATCACAGGCTGAGCACGGACGGGCCGAAATCACAGAGAAAGTGTGAGTACCCCCACGAAAGTCACTCTCACTCGCCCCCACAGAGCAGCTCCTCCCCCAACACCTGAGCAAAGCGCCATCTTTGACACTGTCATAGGGTCAGACCAGACTGGAGCTAAAGCTGCTTGGGGAAAGTGAGGACAAAGCGGCCATCTTTAAGAAGGGCAAGAGGGACAGACCAGTGAGAGCCAGCCCTGCCCAGGAGTACGACCCCTGCCCAGGCGGGAGGGGGGGGAGGGGGTTGTCCTGGGCCTCGGCTCAGCTATAAGTGGCCTGCCCAGACAGCCAGAATTCCTCAATTAAAAGCAAAAGCGAGCAGCTACTGTACCGGTGACACAGAACAGCCACATGGGAGATCAAACAGTTCCCGAGACAGAAAACAGTTCCATTTAGAAGCCCAATTCCCAGCCCGAAACAGAGCTGAATTCCATACCCTGCTCTACCCAGGAGGCCTCCCCACCCAGGAGGGAGGAACCTCCCCCAGGCAAGCGACTCTCAGCCAAGTAAACCAGGCCAGAGGTGCCCCGCCCTGCTGAGTCCACAGCCTATTCAGAGCCAGACATTAAAGGCAGCGACCCTACAGCAGACAGAAGGAGCCACGGTTCCTGAGTCTGTTTATGTTCCCCCATTTACAGTGGACACCCAAGTCTTACCTGCAAGCTGTGCGAACCACAGAGCCCCAGGATTTCACTGACAGGGGAAGAAGGTCAGAGCAAATCCACCCCCTGCGAACTGAAAGCAAGTCAAACCAGCCAAGTGGCAGAATAGACTGCAGACCATCGCAAGGAAACCAGAGACTGGAGAAAGCCCACCCAAACAAGGCAGACTCCTTTTTGTTTTTTCTCAAACGTTTTTTAAGCTTTTTTTTTTTTTTTAATTTTTGAAACGTCATTGGTTTGTTTTTGTTTTCCATTTTTACCCATTGGTTCTATCAAGTTCTTTTTTGTTTGTTTTTTGTTGTTTGTTTTTATTTCCTGATTTTTTTTCCTTTTTCCTTTTTATTTTTTTAAAATAATTTTTCTCTTTTAGGTGCATCTGTCTTCCAGCATTTTTTCTTTATTTCTCTCTTTGGATTCTCTTTCTTTAAAAATTACTTTCATATGAATAACACCTCCACTCTTTACTGCTAACTCTCCATTGTCTATCATTTTAACCTTGTTCTTTCTACTGATTCTACTCTCCTCCACATTGCCACGTCACTGAAACTAAACCAAAATCATCACCCCCCCCCATACATTTTACTCTATTCTCTTTACTACCTCTAACTTACTCTCCTGACTTACTTCTAGGACCTCCAGAATCCATTGACTCCTGTTTACTGGATTGAGGATATCCCTGCTTATTCCGAGTGAATCAAAGAAGTTCATAGAGAAAGCCAGTCCAAAAAGAAATCAATATAAGAACAAGAATTGATCATAGGGTTGCAACAGTAAATAAGTAACTATTGAACACAGAGCTCAGGATTGGTTGTTATATTGAAATTGTATTCTTTAGGAATACCAAATATAATTTTATACACAGGCATAAAAGGTATCCATATATAATTGTGAACCTCTGGGATTTACACAGCAGTGCTTGGTAAGGTCTGCTTTGGGTCTTAAACGGTGCTCACAGGTACTTGTAGTTTGGCAATCCCAATCCAAATGGGCAGAAGAAATACAAGAGCGAAGACAAACAATGGAGTATTATCTCCCACTCAAAACAAGCAGGAAGCAGACCAGTTAATCGAAGACATAGAAGAAAATGCTCAAAATGCTCTACAAGGTTTACTGATAAACATGATAAATGAAAAGTTTGAATCTCTTCAGTCAATTATTCTAGAGCGGGGGGAGTCAAAGCAAAAATTAATGGAGAATTTCCTGGCCTCCACAAATAGAAAGATAAATGAACTTTAAGAGTCAAATGAAAAGATAACTACCCAGCTAAAAGATTTGAAAGACAGCACATAAAACCAAATTAAGGAAGTTAATGAAGTAAAGAAGTCCATGCAAGACCTAAGAGATAATTATAGCAAGGACATGGAAATGATCAGGAAAGACCAGTCAGAAGGAAAAGAGATTCGAAATCAAGTAGCTAGCCTACAGTTCCGACTAACTGAAGCAGAGGATCGAATCTCAGGAGCTGAAGATTCCCTAGAATCTATGGAGAAAGATCAAAAAGCAATACAAAACCAATCCAATCGACAAAACAGACCGCTCCAGGAGATTCAAGATACAATCAGAAAGTCCAATTTAAGGATAATAAGTGTTGAGGAAAACCTGGAGAAGGAAGTTAATGGGATAGGCAACCTATTTAACAGAATATTAGCTGAGAACTTCCCAAATATCGAGAAGGATAGGCCTATACAGATACAAGAAGCATTTAGAACCCCAAACCGACCAGACCAGAATAGGACATCCCACTGAGACATTGTGATCAAAACAGGATCAATAGAATCCAAGGAAAGAATCCTTAAAGCTGTTAGGGAGAAGAAAACAATCACATATAAAGTAAAAGCAATCAGAATTACCCCAGACTTCTCAGCAGAAACCATGAAAGCAAGGAGAGCCTGGAATGAGGTATGCCAAACCCTATATAAAAATAACTACCAACCAAGAATGCTGTACCCAGCTAAACTCTCTCATTCATAGCCAAAGGTCAAATAAAAGTCTTCCACAGTAAGGAAAAACTGAAACAATATATCTCCACCAAATCAGCTTTACAAAAAATCCTCAAAGATGTACTATAAAAGGAAAATAATCAAGATCGCAATGCAGACAGAGAAATGAACCCTAAATAGTAAACCAGAATATCAGATCAACAAATGGGAAGACTCAGCCTTTAACAAGATAGAGATAATGAAAGGAACAAATGATCAGCTCTCAGTCCTAATTCTCAACATTAATGGACTTAATTCACCAATCAAACGACATAGGCTCAGAAGTTGGATCAAATATCAGGACCCATCTTTCTGCTGCCTGCAAGAGACTCATCTATCCAGCAAAAGTAAACATCTTCTAAAAGTAAAAGGCTGGAATCAAATCTATCAAGCGAATGGCCCCCATAAGCAGGCTAGAGTTGCAATCCCATTATCAGACAAAATCAACTTCAAATTTTAAAAAGGTAACAAGAGACAAAGAAGGTTACTACATACTAGTAAAGGGATCTCTCCTACAGGAAGATATAACCATCCTAAATATCTACACACCAAATACAGGAGCACCCAACTTCATCAAACAAACACTACTGACTCTAAAAACACTCATAGACCAAACACATTGATAGTTGGGGACTTTTAACACTCCACTATCACCTATGGAGAGATCAACACGCCAAAAACTGAACAAAGAAACCAAAGAACTAAACAATTACATAGACCAACTATACTTAATTGACACCTACAGAATATTCCACCCTGCAACAACAGAATACACATTCTTGTCAACAGCACATGGAACATTCTCCAAAATAGATCACATCTTAGGGCACAAAGAAAATCTGTACAAATTCAGAAGTATCAAAACCATTCCCTGCATTGTCTAAGACCACAATGGAATAAAATTAGAGCTCAACTCAAACAGCCACCACAGAAAATCCTACAGTTCATGGGGACTAAACAACACACTGCTGAACCATCAGTGGGTCATTGAAGAACTTAAAACGGAAATTCAAATGTTTATGGAATTCAACCAAGTTGAGGACACAAAGTACCAGCTCCTTTGGGACACAGCAAAGGCAGTACTCAGAGGAAAATTTATATCTCTGAGTGCATACACCAACAAACTGGAGAAACAGCAACTCAATAATTTAAGGAAGCACCTCAATTTCCTTGAAAGAGAACAACAAGCCAAACCCCAAGTCAATAGACGGAAGCAAATAATTAAAATCAAATCAGAATTAAATCAATTAGAGATGAAAAAAACCATCGAAAGAATCATCAAAACAAAGAGTTGGTTCTTTGAAAAAATCAACAAGATAGACAGACCCCTAGCAAACCTAACCAAAAAACAAAGGCGGCACACTCAAATAAACAAGATAAGAGATGAATCAGGTAACATCACCACAGAAACAACCAAAATTCAGACCATAATAAGGGACTATTTTGCAAACCTTTACGCCAACAAATTCGAGAACTTGGAAGAAATGGATGATTTCCTAGAAAAAATTCATATCCCCAAACTCAACCATGAAGATGTAAAACTTCTAAACAGACCCGCATCCATTACTGAAATAAAAATGGCAATAAGTGATCTCCCATCCAAGAAAAGCCCAGGTCCAGACGGATTCACAGCAGAATTCTACAAGGCCTTCAAAACAGAACTCACACCAATATTTCTCAAACTCTTCAATGAAAATGAAAGAGCATGTTCACTACCAGACACTTTCTATGAAGCCAGTATAACCCTCATCCCCAAACCAGGCAGGGACTCATCACAGAAGGAGAACTAGAGACCGATTTCCCTGATGCAAAAATTCTCAACAAAATTCTGCCCAATCGACTTCAACAGGTCACCAAAAAAATCATACACCACGATCAAACTGGATTCATCCCAGGGATGCAAAGTTGGTTCAATATACTCAAGTCAATTAATGCAATTCACCACATCAACCGGAGCAAGGTAAAGAACACATGGTTATATCACTCGATGCGGAGAAAGCGTTTGATAAAATCCAGCACCCATTTATGCTAAAAGCCCTGGAAAAACTGCGATTCCAGGGAACATTCCTGAATATAATCAAGGCAGTTTATGACAAACCAACAGCAAGCATAACTCTAAATGGTGAAAAACTAAAGCCATTCCATTTAAAATCAGGAACAAGACAGGGATGTCCACTCTCTCCCCTTCTCTTCAACATAGTACTAGAATTCCTAGCTGGAGCAGTTAGGCAAGAAGAAAATATAAAGGGGATCCAAATAGGAAAAGATGTAGTTAAACTCTCTCTTTGCAGATGACATGATCCTATACCTAAAGAACCCCATAGACTCTACCCCCAAGCTACTAGAGCTGATCCAAAACTTTGGCAAAGTTGCAGGATATAAAATAAACCTTCAAAAATCAACGGCCTTTCTCTATGCTAACGACCCAAAGACTGAGGCTGAAATCAGGAAAACAACTCCTTTTGCAATAGCCTCAAAAAACATAAAGTACCTTGGAAAAAGCTTCACCAAAGAAGTGAAAGACCTCTATGATGAGAACTTTAAAAACATGAAAAATGAAATTAAGGCAGAACTAAGGAAATGGCAAAACCTTCCATGCTCCTGGATTGGGAGGATTAATATAATCAAAATGGCAATATTGCCAAAGGCTATCTACAAATTCAATGCAATACCCATTAATATCCCAACACCATTCTTTAATGAAATAGAGGAAGCAATCCAGAAATTCATATGGAACAATTAAAGACCTAGAATAGTAAAAACAATCTTAAGCAGAAAGAACGGTGCTGGAGGAATTACAATACCCAACTTCAAGCTGTATTATAAAACTATAGTAATAAAAAAAAAGCTTGGTATTGGCACCGGAAGAGGCCTGAAGACCAATGGAACAGAATTGAAGACCCAGAAATGAGACCACACAACTATGCCTACTTAATCTTTGATAAAGGAGCTAAAACAATAGTCTGGAAGAAAGATAGCTTCTTTAACAAATGGTGCTGGCAAAGCTGGTTCAACACATGCAACAAACTAAAACTAGGTCCTTATATATCACCCTGCACCAAAATCAATTCCAAATCAATCAAAGACATAGAAATCAAAACAGACACCATGAAAACACTAATCAAAGGAGTAGGAGAAACACTTGGGCTCCTTGGCACAGGACAGAACTTGCTTTTTTTTTTAATTTAATTTATTTATTAATTGAACACAATTTTTTTTGACAAGGTGTTGTGCAAAAAGGGTACAGTTACATAGTAGGGCAGTGTGTACATTTCTTGTGATATCTTACGCCCTGTTTTTCTATCCCTTCTCTAGGTCAGGTAGACATATATACAACATACAATGTATCAAGAACATACACAGTAGCCACGTGGACACGCCCATGAAAGTTTGCCTAGGGCTTTAAATGTAATGTCGATATTAGACAATATGCCGACAGTAGTCTTATATGAACGTACATACATCGCTTTTGAGCTATTGTATTCCCCTGAGAGGTCACTTTTTAACCTTTATATGTTGAGTGATTGCTTGGTTATAGTTACATACTGTTGGGTCGCTGCCCCAATCCTGTGGGGAATACTATTTGACAAGCAGTTTTTGGTTTCACAGACTTGGTCTCTACTGTCTCTCTGTCTCCCTTTGTTAACAGTCATATATCAGGGAGATCATGCCCCTTTGTTTTCTGTGTTCTAGGCTTGTCTCACTCAACATTATTTGCTCGAGTTCTGACCATTTCCCTGAGAATAACAATATTTCACCATTCCTAATCGCTATGTAGTATTCCATTGTGTATAAGTACCATATTTTTGGATCCATTCGTCTGTGGAGGGGCATCTGGGTTGTTTCCATATTTTTGTTATTGTGAATTGTGCAGCAATAAACATGGAAGTACAAATGTCTTTTTGATATCTTGGGGTTTGCTGTTTAAGATAGATGCCTAGGAGTGGTATGGCTGGGTCATAGGGTAGGTCTATATTGAGCTTTTTGAGAAACCTCCATACTATTATCCAAAGTGGTTGTACTAATTTGCACTCCCACCAACAATGGAGAAGGGTTCCTCTTTCCCTGCACCCCCTACAGCATTTGTTGTTGCCTGAGTTCAGAGTATAGGCCATTCTAACTGGGGTGAGGTGGTATCTCAGGGTTGTTTTCATTTGCATTTCCTTTACTACCAGGAATGTTGAACATTTCCTCATGTGTTTCTTTGCTATTTTTATATCTTCTCTTTTGAAGTCTCTCTTTAGCTCCTTTGCCCATTTTCTAATTGGTTTATTGGGCTTGGAGGGGCTTAGTTTTTCGAGTTCTCTGTAGATGACAGATATTAGGCCTTTGTCTGTTGCTGTGCTGGTAAATATCCTTTCCCATATTGTTGGTTGTCTTTCTATTTTGGTGGCTATATCCTTAGCTGTGCAGGATCTTTTTAATTTGTAGTAGTCCCATTTGTCGAGTCTTTCCCCTATTTGTTGTGCCCCTGGGACTACATTCAGGAAGTTCCTTCCTGTGCCTATAAGTTCTAGGGTCTTTCCTACTCTGTCCTTCAGTAATTTCAAGGATTCAGGTCTGATATTGAGGTCCTTGATCCATTTTGAGTTGATCTTGATGCATGGTGATAGGCTTGGGTCTACTTTGAGTTTTCTGCATATGGCTGCTCAGTTCTCCCAGCACCAGTAGTTGAAGAGGCTATGTTTATTCCATTGTATGTCTTTGGATCCTTTGTCGAATATCAGCTGACTGTAAGAGTGTGGTTTTCTTTCTGGATCTTCAATTCTAATCCATTGTTCTTCCAATCTGTTTTTATACCAATACGAGGCTGTTTTTGTTATGATGGCCCTGTAGTAGAGCTTGAAGTCTGGTATTGTGATACCTCTTGCACTGCTTTTTTTTGCCTAGAATTGCTTTGGCTATTCTAGGTTTTTTGCTGTTCCATATGAATTTATGGATTGGTTTCTCTATTTCAGTGAAGAATGTGGCTGGGATTTTGATAGGGATTGCATTGAATTTGTATAACAATTTGGGCAATATGGCCATTTTCACTATATTGATTCTGCCTACCCATGAGCATGGGAGGTCTTTCCATCTCCTTGTGTCTTCTTTGATTTCCCTTATTAGATTTTTATAGTTTTCATTAAATAGGTCCGTTACGTCCTTGGTTAGGTTGATCCCTAGGTACTTTATTCTTTTTCTGGCTACTCTAAATGGAATTGTTTCCATAATTTCCTTTTCTGTTTGTATATTGCTGGTGTACAGAAAAGCTGCTGACTTTTATGGATTGATTTTGTATCCTGCTACTTTGCCAAATTGGTTTATTAGGTGTAGGAGTTTGGGTACTGAGTTTTTTGGGTCCTTCAGATATAAGATCATGTCGTCTGCCAATAGGGATAACTTGATTTCTTCCTTGCCAATGTGGATCCCTTTGATGTCCTCCTCTTGCCTTATTGCCATGGCTAGGGTTTCCAGCACTATGTTGAAAAGAAGTGGGGAGAGTGGGCATCCTTGTCTTGTTCCTGAGTTTAGGGGAAATGATTTAAGTTTCTCTCCATTAAATATGATATTGGCAGTTGGTCTGTTGTATATGGCTTTTATTGTTTTGAGGAATGTTCCATCTATTCCTGTTCTCTCCAAAGCTTTTAATAGGTATGGATGTTGTATTTTGTCAAAGGCTTTTTGGGCATCGACTGAGATAACAATATAATTCTTAATTTTAGATCTGTTTATGTGGTGAATTACATTGATTGATTTACGCATATTGAACCATCCTTGTGATTGTGGGATGAAGCCTACTTGGTCATGATGTATGATTTTCTTGATCAGTTTCTGGATCCTGTTAGCTAATATTTTATTGAGGAGCTTTGCGTCTGTGTTCATTAGTGATATTGGTCTGTAGTTCTCTTTTTTTGTTGGGTCTTTGCCTGGTTTGGGAATGAGTATGATATTAGCTGCGTAGAATGAGTTTGGGATTTCTCCCTCTGTTTCTATTTCACGGAAGAGTTTGAGGAGTATTGGTATTAGCTCCTCACTAAAGGTTTTGTAGAATTCGTTGGTGAATACATCTGGGCCTGGGCTTTTCTTTGTTGGGAGATTCTTGATTACCTCCTGTATCTCACTGTAAGTTATTGGTTTACTTAGTTGATTTATTTCTTCTTGGTTCAGTTTGGGCAGTTTGTACTTCTCTAAGAATTGATCCATTTCTGTAAAATTATTTTTTTTTTGCTGAGTAGAGGTTTTGGAAATAGCTCCTTATGATTGTTTGAATATCGTTTTCCGGTGGAGTCCTTGATTTTACGTATATGAGTCTCTTCTCTTCTTTTTTTTTTTTTTGTAAGTCTTGCGAGGGGGTCTGTTAATTTTATTTATTTTCTCAAAGAACCAGCTTTTAGTCTTATTTATTTGTTGAATGGTCTTTCTATTTTCAATCAGATTTATCTCTTCTTTAATCTTTGTGATCTCTCTCCTCCTAGTCGTTTTAGATTCTGTTATTTCTTGTTTCTCCAGTTGTTTTAGTTTCATCGTGAGGTTATTCACTTCTCTGCTTCCATTCTTTTAATGTGAGTGCTGAGGGCAATGATCTTGCCCCTCAGTACTGCCTTAGCTGTGTCCCATAGGTTTCTTTGTGATGTGTTTTCATTGTCATTGTGGCTTATGAATTCGTTGATTTCATCTTTAATTTGGTCTGTGGCCCAAGTGTTGGATAGCAGTGTGGGGTTTAGCCTCCAAGAGTGTGTATCGCCTCTGTGGTATCCTTTGTTATTGAGGGTTACCTGTAATCCACTGTGGTCAGATATAATACATGGGATGACCTCAATACTTTTGTATTTGCTGACGTTCTTTGTGTGGGCTCTGACGTGGTCTATTTTGGAGTGTGATCCATGGGCTGCTGAGAAGAAGGTGTATTGGTCTCTGTAGGGTGGAAGATTCTGTATAGGTCTGTCAGATCCATTTGGGATATGGTGTTACTTAGGTCCTCAGCTCCCTTGCTGATCCTCTGGGTGTTGGATCTGTCTCTTGGAGAGAGTGGGATATTAAGGTCACCCACTATGATTGTATTTGCGTCTACCTTGTTCTGTAATTCTGTGAGAATTTGCTTGACATATGTAGGGCCTCTTTTGTTCGGTGAGTATACATTTATCACCGTGATGTCTTGATTCTGGATTTTTCCTTGTATTAATATGTAGTGTCCTTCTTTGTCTTTTTGAGTTGATTTTAATGAAAAGTCCAGCTTGTCTGAGATCAGGATGGCTACACCTGCCGTTTTGGTAGGTGCATTTGCTTGGTAGATCTTGCTCCATCCTTTCATTCGGAGCCTGTTTTTGTCTCTTACTGTAAGGTGGGTCTCTTGTAGGCAGCAGATGTCAACTTTTTGTTTGTGAATCCATTCTGCCAGTCTGCTACTCTTTATCGGAGAGTGTAAACCATTTATATTTAAAGAGATCAAGGATAAGGGTGTTTTTTCTCCTTCTATTTTCTTGTTGGGCTGTTTTTTCCTCTTTTTTTTCTTGTCTTTAGTGAGCTGTTCTTTCTGTTGGGCTTTGGCTATTGTAGTTTCTTTCTGTTTCTGTCTGTGTGTCTTGTACGATCTCTGTTGGGTGGGGCTCCCCTCAGAGTTCGCTGTAGGGCTGGTTTTTTATTCACATACTCTTTTAGCTCCTCTTTGGTGTGGAAAGTTCTGGTTTTCCCTTTGAATGTGAACTACAGTTTCACTGGATATTTGATCCGAGGTTGCATATTGTTAGCCTGAAGTACTTGGATGGTGTTCTTCCACTCACTTCGTGCTTGGTAAGTTTGTGTGGAGAGGTCTGCTGTTATTTGAATCCTCTTCGCATTGTAGAAAATTTCTTTCTTTGCTTTGGCTGAATTCAGAATTTGCTCTTTAATCTTGAGATCTGAAGTCTTGAATATTATGTGCCTTGGGGTGGTTTTTCTGGGGTCTGGCCTGCCAAGTGTCCTATAGGCTTCAGTTACCTGGATGGTGTCCCTTGTGAGATTGGGGAAGTTTTCTGAAATAACTTTATTGAGAACATGATTAAGCCCTCTGCTCTGGTATTCGGCTCCTTCTTCTATTCCAATTATGCGCAGATTATATCTCTTGTCTTTGTCCATTAGTTCCTGGATTAGTCTGCCCTGAAGCTTCACCGTTTCTTGGAGTGTGGTCATTTTCTGGTTGTTGTCGGCTGCTTCATCATCCAGGTGAGAGATTCTGGATTCCAAATGGTCAATTCTTTGTGCTGTGGATTCAATTGCGGAGTTTATGGCTGTCAGAGAGCTATTTATGGTTGTCAGATCAGCTCTGATCTTGGAAATTTCTTCCTTTAAAGAGTTGTATTTTAAATCTATTTTTTCATGCATTTCAATTCTCAGGATATTAAGGTCTTCTTTAAAGGAGGCTTGCATTGTATCCATTTTTGCTTCCATTTCTTTCTAGCTACCTGGGTGTCCTTCAAGATTTCTGCTCTAAACTCCTGGAATTATTTTCTGATTTCATTTCTGACGCTTTCCATCAATTCTATTAACATGGCCTCATTTGCTTTTTTATTCTCCATCTCCTCTTCAGTTGTGCTGCTTTTTGGAGCTGGCGAGTTGGCTTGCTCTTTGATGAACTGTGTTATGTTTCTTTGTGATTTGTGCATCTGGAGATCTGTGGATGGCTTCTCAGGTTTGGTTTACAGCTCTGCCCTCCCTCCTGTGTAGGGGCGTCAACCAGAGCAGGTGCTGCCACTGTGGCCCCGCCCACCTGTGCAGGGTACGTCTACCAGAGTGGGCGCTGTCGCAGGGGGCCCCACCCACTTGTGCGCTGTGCGCCCACTACAACAGGCTCTGGCACTGTGGCCCCTTCCACTTTAGCCGGGTACACCTCCCAGAGCGAGCCCCGGGTTGTTGGGTTGTGTTTACGCCCTCCCACGAGTCCGTTGTGGGGGGAAGTATTTGTGGGGCCCAGTGGGATCAACTGTCCAGGTGCGGGTTAGCGCCCTCAGACTGTGCCTCCACTGCGAGGGGGCGGGGGCGTGATCAGGCCCAGGTGTCCCTGCTGTGCTGGTATTGCCCACCAGCACCTGTGATTTTAGTTGTAAGAGTCCGTGAGGTCCAGGCGCCTCGGCTGGGGCTTGCACTGCCGGCTGTCCCCTGGCCCCTGTTGGGAAGGGGGCAGGGCCGATTTGGCCAGTTCAGGATCCTATGCAGCCTTGGGGCTGCTCCACCCTTCCCCTGCTAAACTGACTTCCCAGCACCTGATGGAAGCTTCCCACCTGATTTGGGGGTTCTTTGTTCCCTCAGGGTGGGGAGAGGGAGGGAGGGAGATCTAGCTTCTTTGTAGGGATTGGGTCTCTGATAGCTGGTCTCCCATTGGGGGAGGGGGTGTAATGGGGGAACTCACTGATCCTGGATTGTGTGTGTGTCCCGTGCAGCCGTTGGTCCTTCAGGGGGTGGCGAAGTGTCTTGGTGGCATCCCCGGCTCCCCCCTTCTGCCGCGCTGGGTTCCCCAGCTGCCGCCTGTTCGATCCCAGTGTGGACCCGAACTTCTTGCCGCCGCCGTCGCCGTATGTCTTGGTCCACACTTTCCCTAGAGTCCGTGGGGTCCTGTCTGGACTCTGTGCTCCCGACAGCCTGTCTGCCGATCACCGGTTCCCCTTTCCCAGCCTGGCCCTATTCGGGCCAGGGTCGGCTGGTGGGGGGAGGGTGCTCCGGAGATTCTCTGGCTCCGTGTACATTTTCGGCTCTTCTTTTTTACTCCTTTGTGTTTTCCTGTATACCTCCACTGCTTCTGGCTTCTGGTTTTGCTGGGTTCTTGATGTGGTATTGGGTGTTGGAGTTCCCAGCTCGCTGTTCAGTTGGAGCGAGTCGGGGTGCCTCCCTACTGTGACGGCGCCATCTTCCTCTCTCCCAGAACTTTCTTAACAAAGACCCAGAAAGGCTACAAATCAAAGAAAGGTTAGACAAATAGGACTGCATCAAACTGCAGAGCTTCTGCAGGGCAAAGGACATAGCTTGCAAAATAAACAGAAAGCCCACAGATTGGGAGAAGATCTTTACAGGCCATTCAACGGACAAAGGCCTCATATCTAAAATATATGCAGAACTAAAAAAATTACCTTCCTCCAAAACAAAACTGCAAAGAACCAAGAGCCCCCTCATCAAGAAGGCTAGAGACTTAAAAAGAGACTTCTTTGATGAGGAAATGACAATGGCCAAGAGACATATGAAAAAGTGCTCTTCATCACTGGCCATAAAAGAAATGCAAATCAAAACAACATTGAGATTCCATCTCACCCCAGTAAGAATGTCCTATATCAAGAAAACTAACAATAACAACTGTTGGAGGGGATGTGGCCAAAGGGAACCCTACTTCATTGTTGGTGGGAATGTAAACTGGTTCAGCCACTCTGGCAAGCAGTATGGAGATTCCTCAGAAGGCTAAACATAGAACTCCCCTATGACCCAGCAGCCCCACTTTTGGGTATTTATCCAAAAGCCCACAAACAAAATCACAGTAAAGCCACCAGCACAACAATGTTGATCGCAGCACAATTTTTCATAGCTAGAATCTGGAACCAACCCAGATGCCCCTCAGTAGACGAATGGATCAGGAAAATGTGGTACATATACACAATGGAATTTTATGCCTCTCTCAGAAAGAATGACATTGTTCCATTTGTAAGGAAATGGAAGGACTTGGAAAAAGTTATACTAAGTGAAGTGAGCCAGACCCAAAGAAACATGGACTCAATGGTCTCCCTTATAGGGAATAATTAGCACAGGTTTAGGCAAGTCACAGCAGAGGATCACAGGAGCCCAATAGCTATACCCTTATGAACACATAAGATAATGCTAAGTGAAATGAACTCCATGTTATGGAAACGATTGTTATATCACAGTTCTAACTACTTTCAACGTGCCATATGTAACTGTAGCCTCTATTATTGATGATCATCTGGTATCACCATCCTGTGGTTGTACCTGCACGTTCTCTGTATCTTATCTGAGTATATTGGAAACCAGATATACTGGTATTAGAACTAGGAAATTGAAAGGGAACACCAAAATCAAGAGACACAGGGTTAAAAAAAGGCAAACAACTACAAAAGTAATACTTGTAAAACTGTTTGGTGTAAATGAACTGAACAACTCATGGGGGGGAGGAAGGGAAAGGGGGAGGGGGGAGGGGAGAATGAGGGAAGAGGTAACAAACAGTACAAGAAATGTATCCAATGCCTAATGTATGAAACTGTAACCTCTCTGTAATTCAGTTTGATTATATATAAAAGAGTGGAGGAGTCAATGTGTCAAGTCATTTCAAAACTTTAGAAAAAGTCAGTTAAACTTCATTTGACCTTCAGGGCATTAACTTTTCCATAAATTCCAATTTTAGTGCCTGTAACTACTAAGTTCAACTACCCATGAGTATCTTTAGTAATCAAGAAGGTGCAGCTTAGACAGGTTATCTTAAGTGGCAAGCAACAAATTTTCAAACACCCAGGAGTAAATTTTATTACACTCAGACCGAGGTTGAACTATCCAAATTAAATGGGATTATCAGCAGAAGAAAGGCCTTTTAGGTATCTACTCCATCTCACAATGAATGAACTCGCCCCTCTCCAGTTTCTGTTCATAGAGTCTGTAGATCCAAAAAGACCTTAAAAAAAAAAAGCAACCAACAGCAGTTTCATCTGAAGACTGAGGAGGTTCATCACTTGAGAGTGATAGAAACTGACAACATGTTCACCTGGTCAGAGTTGCCAGTGCAGGTAGCAGAGCACCCAGGACTCCACCACTTTACTAATAATGAGGAGAAAGAATAAGCGATCTCCCTAGTTGAGCTTATTTCCAGGCCTTCCTGTGATCTGTTGGCTCCCCTTACCATACGTTTTCATTCTTGTTTTAGTTTCATAGGGAGCCCATCCTCTCAGGAAGATGGAAAAAGGCAGAGGGAACAAATGATAACCAAAAGTATTAAAGGCATATGATGGTGCATGCTGTAATCCCAGCACTCAGAGGGCTCAGGCAAGAGGATCAGAAGTTCAAAGTAAGCCCAGGATACATAGAGAGACCCTGTCTCAAAAAATAAATCAAGCTGAGCACTGGTGGTTTGAGCTGTCATCTTAGCTAGTTGAGAGGCTAAAATCCGAAAGAACATTGTTCAAAGGGGGCCTTGGGAAACACAGCAGAACTTTTCTCAACCAATTCCTTGGCACCATGATCCATGCCTGTAATCCCAGGTATTTAGGAGGCTGAGATTGATCTGGAAGATCAAAATCATGGTTACGGTAATGTCGAATGTCTAATTATCCAGCAAGTAATGTTTTCAGGATTCCATCCCAGTGAAAGAAGTCAGACATGGTGGCAAAAATAACCAATGCAAAAAGATTTAGAAGCATGGCTCAGCAGCAGAGTGCCTGCCTAGCAAGTGTAAAACCCCAAGTTCAGACATCATTATTCTCAAAACATAAATTGGATGGAACAACCAATTCTTCTAAAGAGTAGGTTGACAAAGGAGATAAAAAGTGATACTATTCCCTCAGGTTTTCAAATCATCAAGGGATTAAAAAAATTACCAGACAAATGTCAACCTTGAATTAAATGCTACTCAGGGGATAAAAAAATAAGAGTATTCTATTATGCCATACAAAGTATCCACAGAGACTTTTTTTCCTTCTTTCTGTGAGCTATTGATTAATGACTTGAGAAAAGGGAATGCTCAGGGAGTTTAGAGACTGGAAATTTCATTTCCTTCTGGGAATACAAAGTATAGAAGGAGAAGTCCCCTGAGTAATTCAAATCAGAAGGTTAGAGATAGAGAACAACAGAGGAAATGAAATTAATTTAAAGTATCTTTTGGGAAGAGATGGGAGTTGTGTGTAAAAAAAAGGTTTCATATAGATGAGAGTAGTGACTATCAGCTATGTGTTGGAATTTCTTTCTCTGTTAATTGTGTTCTAGAGTACAAGTACAGCCGCACATGCCATTGGTACACACACACACACACACACACACACACCAGAATCTACATGCATACACATAATCCACATCACCTTACAATCCCCTTAAGCCAAAGGGCATACATGATACAAATCTGTCATTGTCTATGAATATATAAACTCATCTTAGTATCTGTTCAATTGACTTAAGTTACATCACTGGCAAGGTGTATGTTAAGTTTAATTGCTATTTAAAAACCTTCACCATGATTGAGTGAAGTTATTTCATAAGTATAAAAGTGTGCAGCAAGGCAGGTAAAAATTTGGTATTAACAAAGCAGATATAAATTAAAGAAACAAAACTGCATCTTTCCTTACAGTCAACAACCAAACTTATTTTGAGACCTGAAGACATGAAGCTATCAGCTGATGGGTTTGTGATTCATTTTGTTACTGTGAATTACACAAAATAATTGCTTGTTACATGTAAAAGCATTCAAAAGAAGATACGACAAATTTTTATATCCACAGGAATAGATTCATGACATTTCCAAACTTAAAGAGAGCTTGGTTTGACCAGCTGGTGCGTCATGAGAAGTGCTATGTTTATTTATTCTCATTGGTATATAAAATAATGATGCATCTCCCATCAGATGGCACTTCACAAGGATTCAGCCCCATCTTTTCCTCAGATAAGCAAGAAACTCAGATGAATTAAATGATTTGTTTCCAAGTCCACAGGAAGTGAGATTTTAGAGGTACCATTTAAAATCTGGCCACCCTGATACCAGAAATCATGGTCTTAGCCATTATGCTAAATGATTTCTCAAATAGGAAAAGATCAGCATAACCCTTTGAAAGATTGAGTCAGTTCATGGCACTTCCTTATAAAATTGTGTTTTCATCTTATTTAGAGTAAAAGGCTGGCATCCTTTTAAAGGCTTACAGGGATTTACAGCTCCTCCACCCAGCCTTTGCCCTTTGCCTCATCTCCTACTATATTCCTCTGCATTCAGTCCAGTTCCACAGTTTCTTTGCTTTTCCCTTGCCATGTTAGCAAGCTTGCTTCTAGGTTTGCACCTGCCATTCCCATAATGAGGAATACTTCCTACCTCATCTCATTTGCCTCCTTCCTTCATTCCTTCCTTGTCTGCTCAAATATCACCTATAGAAGACCCTCTCCTACCATCCTATTTCAAATAGCAGCAGTCAGCTCTGTTGTGTGCCTTCATCATCTTTTTCTCTATAACATGCTACTGTACTAAACATTATGTAGAAATTTACTCATTTGCTAATTTCTTTCTTTTTTTGCTTGTTTTGTTTTTTGCCAGTCCTGGGGCTTGAACTCAGGGCCTGAGCACTGTCCCTCGCTTCATTTTGCTCAAGGCTAGCACTCTACCACTTGAGCCACAGCGCCACTTCTGGCCATTTTCTGTATATGAGGTGCTGGGGAATTGAACCCAGGGCTTCATATAATAAGGCAAGCACTCTACCACTAGGCCATATTCCCAGGCCTCATTTGCTAATTTCTTATAGCACAGTAAGTAAGCTTCAGAGGGCAAAACTTTGTGTCTGTGTCTGCATAGACAGGAGGCATTTGATAAATGAATGAACAAAAGAAATTCCTCTTCCTCAAACAATGTTAGTATGCTCTCTTTGCTCTCCGTTTCATTACACATTCAGAAAACTGCATCAGTTGCCATCTGTGGGTTATTCTTAATTGAAACTCAATAATTCTTCATTGTGAGATTAATAAGAGATGAAACTGTTAGAGTATTTTCAAATGCAGGCTCTAGAGACAGACCATTTGAATTTCAGTGCTGCATCTGCTATTTGTTTATACGAATTGATGAACTTTCTCAAAAAAAAAATCTTAGTTTTTTTTCCCTTGTAAGTTTGGGATAATAAGAGTACAGAATTTAATTCTCAGGATTCTTTCATGGCTTTAATTAAATAATACAAGGCCTGATTGGTGCTGAGAATTTGGTTAAACACTTGTGTTAGCAAATATTTCCAACTAATCACTATCATGAAGAGCAAGATCGAGGCCAGCTCTGTGGTGAAACATATCTGTAATCCCAGCTAGAAAGGAAGTCAAAGGAAACTCAACATTAAAGGCCAGTTAGGCAAAAAATTCATCAAGATCCTTTCTCAGAAAACCTGAACTGGGTGTGATAGTGTCTATCTACAATCCCAGCTACTTTGGAAGGTGGCATAGGAGTATCACAGTGTGATGATGCCCAAAGTAAACTGGCGAAATATTGTCTGAAAAGCAAACTAAACTGAAATGGGACTTGACTGGGCAAGGCTTGCTCAAGCTCTCAACCAATTGTGTTCAAAAATGAACACAATTAAGGAACATCACTGACATCTGTTAGGTATGAAGCCAGGGACAATGTTAAGCATCTTACGATATATAGAAGTGCACATCCACAACAGAATTATCCAGTCCAAAATGTCCATGATGTCCTTGATGAGAAACCTCAATAGAGGACTTTTGTCTCAACATACTACAAACCCCAATATTATAGGGCATAAAATGTAAAGGAAAAACTTCTAACCACGCTGGCCATCCCTGCACAATCAGCTAGCAGCTACAGCCCTGGCTTTGGTTATCCACTTGACCTGCCTCCAACCCCAGCCCCCCACCTCCACATTGTCCTTAGGATTTTAGGCTTAACAGATAGATGCTGTCCATACTACAGGACTCCCAAAAAATTATCCTTGAAGATTCTTCTGTTAGCCACTAGAGGGTAGAGAAACACTGTCAATCACTGGGCATTTGGGTGCTGGACTTGTTAGTAATGTCAGTCTTAATAAGATGTGAAAATGTTTATGATCCCTCCTCCGACCCCAGAATTAAAACTGCTTCAAATAGCTTTATTGAATATTCAAATAACATATGCGACTTACAGGATTGACACCGTATGTCACCTAATTCATCGTCACCAAATTGTAAAGGATAGTAATAATTAAATTCAATATCATTGAAGCAAAGACCTAATAAATAGTCATTGATTTTTATTATGACTTCTGGCATTATAATACTGATATTATGATATCATTATGACTAGGTTGATAAAATTCTTTTGTGAAGATTTGATTACTCTGTGAGCCATATCATATTGAGTTACTATGTATAGTTTTTTTCCACCAAGAACTTACCAAAAATTGAACATACACTGAAACCTGAAAATTAACTCTAAATTAGAACAAACAGCATATATCTGAACCCTGAACCAAATTCAACTCAAAGTGTTATTTTTACAAACATGGTATTAGGATGAACGCCAATGGCTAAACGTAGTCATACTATCTTCACTAAATATTTAGACACATCTAAACCACACACACACACACACACACACACACACACACACACAAATGAATAAATACATTAAATGACTCAGAAATGTTTAAGTATCACACTTGAAAATATCAGACTTGAGAAATGTGGTTAACTCCCCACATCTGATATCAGCCCATGTGAAGTTGGAAACTGCCTCTACAAGTTTATAGTTTGGAAGTTCTAGGGGAAATTATTTTATGTCTCTGTGTGTCAACTGTTAGATAGCTGTAAATATCCTAATAGGGTAGGGAGAGGTACAGCTTCTGGCACATGCTAACCTAAGTAAGCCTTGTCTTTTTTTTTATAATTACTTATTTATTGTCAAAGTGATGTACAGAGGGGTTACAGTTTCATACGTAAGGCAGTGGGTACATTTCTTAAACAATTTGTTACTTCCTCTCTCATTTCCCCCCCTTTCCCTCTCCCCTCATGAGTTGTTCAGTTGATTTACACCAAATGGTTTTATAAGTATTGCTTTTGGAATCATTTGTCTTTTTATCCTTTATCTCTTGATTTTGATATTCTCTTTCCCTTCCCTAAAGCATTGTCTTTTATAATAACCGTTTCCTTTAGTTGTTACCCAACCCAAGAAATAATATCTATAACTCTATAGCTTGCCTTTTCAAATATCACCAAATTACTAGATTCCTCGAGGTAAACAACAGACTTAACATATCTGACTTTTCCGAACTTGAGAAACATAAAATGTGGCTGGCTCAGTTTCAGAACCATCTTAACATCATCATGGTAGCTAACAACCCTTTGTTCTTTCCATTTCTTTTCTTCCATAGTATGTCCATTCCCCTTTTTATGTAAACAATAGGTGCAAATGATAAAAGGAGAAGAAGTAATCATTCTTTTTGTCCTTCTTTTCACTCCAACATGCCTTCCAGTCTAGAGGCTAATTATAAGGTACAACAGAATTAAGCTTCGTCAAACCATTGGAGATACACCTTTTGGAAACGTCAAGTGAATTCATGGAAATATTTTTTTTTCTTTCTAACAGATTCTAGTTAATTCCAGTGGATGCTAAACTCTTTTTCCCCCCTCCTGTAATAACTGGGAATCATTGCAGAGGCAAGAAGATGTGAGGCAGCCAAGAATAGGAATAATGCAGGGCAAATAGAGCCCCTGCAACAGTTAATGCCTTGATCTGTTGTCATGGAAACGAGACCCCTCTAGATTCCAGTGACATAGAGCACACCTCACTCACTACTTCATTCAAGTTGCATCAAATGCATTTCATTCCGAAAAGTCCACATTTTTTCAGAGCCCAGCTCCAACTTCTAGAATGGACCAATGCAGGTGATGGAGAGACCTATTAAAGTAATTCCATCGGTGGAAAACTAATGAATAGATGCCACAGTCTGCTCCCTGTGGCATTCCATCTTAGACCTTCATAGTAAGATGGGATTGCAAAGAAGTAAAAAATTAAAATATTCAAGTAACAGAAAACAAGTTCTACAGGTCTATAGTAATATTATTCCCATAAATGTCCTTCTCTTAAAAATCTACCTAAATAAGACCTCTCTACTTGGAAAATGACTATAAAATGTTTCCTTGTCCCAATGGCACAGTTATAAAGTGAAAAAACTAGAAAAATAGAGATTCTGAATTTGAAAATAGTTCCTGTCACATATTTATACATTTTATTCTAAATCCTTAATTTTGGGCTCATGCACTGATTTCAATGGTACATCACATGCTTAGCCACAGTCTCTAGTACTAAACCATAAAATAAATAAATCCCAAATCCTCTATGCCTCCATTTTCTCATTTGTAAAGTAAGTAAAGTAATATTCTCTTCCTCATACTGTCACTGTGAGTATCCAATGAGTTAATGTACCTGTAAAATTCAGTGCACAAAACATCTTAGGGGTTGGCTAAAGTAAGATTATTTTATTATAGCTGCAATTATTTGAGAAGGAAAAGATAACATGATATTGTTTTTAGATATACTGTTTTATTTTAATTGATTTTTTTCAAAAATCATTTGTATCTTCCAAAAATACACTTTTATTGCATGTAAAGCTAAGATTGCAAAATGTTAAGAGAAAGGAAAAGTGAATTCATTTCAGAGGATTTTTAAAAAAATTTCCTTCAGTTTTCTACCTTTGGCTCTCTTAGTAAAGTATTTGCTATACTCAGTTACAGCTCAGGACTAGCTTGAATGGAAGGAAGGAAGGAAGGAAGGAAGGAAGGAAGGAAGGAAGGAAGGAAGGAAGGGAGGGAGGGAGGGAGGGAGAGAGGGAGGGAGGGAGGGAGGGAGGGAGGGAGGGAGGGAGGGAGAGAGAGAAAGAAAGAGAGAAAGAAAGAAAGAAAGAAAGAAAGAAAGAAAGAAAGAAAGAAAGAAAGAAAGAAAGAAAGAAAGAAAGAAAGAAGGAAAGAAGGAAAGAAAGAAAGGATGAACTGGCAGCAAGGCCCATTCATTCTAATTATAGAACTGGGTTGAAAATTACTTAGCAAACACTTGAGTAAATGATGAAGAAAACTCTATAGTTTCATAATTGCAATCAAGCAAACATCATTAAAGTCTTTCTGTCCTGACAATATTTTCTGAGGTCTGCTTATCTGCAAGTCATCGGAATAAACAGGTCCAATTAAGGAAAACAGTGCACATATGGCCCAGATCATGGATGCTGAGAAACATGTGGTCTGAAAGCCCTTGGAAGAACATTTGACAAATCCTTTGGCTCATATGCAGACAAATACAATATTACATAATGGAATGTTTTGGATCTGAACTCTTTTCCAGGACACACAGTTAGTGTCTTATGCAAATATATCAAAATCCTTGTAATTTCACTTGAACATTTGTTCTCTCTGCCACCCGATGGCATGCTTCTAGTTTTGTTCTACCATTTCCATCAAATCTTTCTAAGGGGGGTGGGGTGGGTTGGAATATGGCCTAGTGGTAACAGTGCTCGCCTCACATGCATGAAGCCCCGGGTTTGATTCCTCAGCACACTATATATAGAAAAGACTGGAAATGGCACTGTGGCTCAAGTGGTAGAGTAAGCAAAAAGAAGCCAGGGACAGTGCTCAGACCCTGAGTTCAAGCCCCTAAGGGCCTCAAGTTAGAAAGATTTGGGGCGATCTTTCTTTTTCTCTTTCCCTTCCCCGGACCTTCTCTTTTTACATATAGGACTTGAACTCAAGGCCTGGACACTGTCCTTGAGCTTTTTCACTCAAGGCTAGTGCTCTACCACTGTGAGCCACAGCTCTACTTCCGGTTTTTAGGTGGTTAATTGGAGATAAGAGTCCCAAGGTCTTTCCTACACAGGCCTGGCTTTGAACCCTGGTCCTCAGATATTAGCCTCCTGGTTAGCTAGGTTTACAGGCTTGAGCCCTGGGATCTTCCTTTTAAGTGGTCCTAGGTTCCAGTGGTCAATTCTCTCTCCCTAGAGGCAGCTCATCTGTTCCAAATAATTCATTGCGCACCTACAATGAAACATATACATGGACCGCATTTTGTGCAGGATATAAAATTAATTCTTATAGGTATATTGTCTGCTTGAAGAGAGATGTAAGAAAACATTAATTTTAAAAAACAGGGTAAAATATTTCTATAGGAGTAAGAATAGAGTGTTATGAATATATAATAATAGTTACAACAGTTAACATTTCTCTTTTTTTTTTTTTTTTGAGCCAGTACTGGTGCTTGAACTCTGTGTGTGTGTGTGTGTGTGTGTGTGTGTGTATACTTTTTTTTTTTTTGCTCAAGACTAATGCTCTACCACTTGAGCCACAACTCCACTCCCAGCTTTTTGGTGATTAACTGAAAGTAAGAGTCTCAGGACTTTCCTGTCCTGACAGCCTCCAAACTCTGATCCTCAGATTTCAACCTCCAGAGTAGCTAGGATTACAGGGGTGGGTCACTGGCATCTAGCAACCTTTCTTTTTATAGCTCTTATTGTTCCAAAATTCTACATATACTAACAACTGTTCCAATCTGGTAACAGTGCTGAAAGTAAACTGAGATACAAAGAGGTAAAGTCGCAGATCCTGTCTAGGGGTATCATGTAACTTTCCCTGAAAGAATTAAGACTTCCAGGAAGAAGGAAATTAATTATGCAGTGCTGCTTGAGAGATGGCTGTGAGTCAATTAGACGACATAGGAGGAAGTGAAATGTGGACAGAGAGGGAAAATGACCCCCTTAGACCTGGCAGGAAGGCCTCTGCTCTAGGCCTCCTCACCAGAGCTCCACCTATGGTTGTGAAATCTACAGAACCAAGAGACCAGATCCACTTAGAAGCCACCCACACACCTTCAGCTATAAACCTTGCTAGAACTGCAGAACTCCAGAAATACCCACTTCGCTCGCACTAATTCCTATGGCAGAACCTACAGAGAGCATTGCTTCTCTAAGGGTGAATTGAGCCATTGTGTTCACTGGTAAGGAACAGCAATTGCAGAGGGTATGGATGGGGTCTGGTTGTCAGTTGGGTATCTGTTTGTGATAGGGGACAAATGTAAGGTTATAAAGAAGACTGGTGGGCTGGGTACTAGAAACATTCTCTAGGGCTGTCTGAGAATTCAAAATTAAGATGTAGCTTCCAGGCAGTTTTTTTTTAAACAAATGCAAAAAAAAAATAGAACAAATGTTATGTAACAGTGTGTTAGAGCTTCGTGTATGTATTTTAAGAATTCAGAAATATAACGTGTATCCTCCATTGATACTCAAGGCTGGAGTGTTGTTAATGTTTAGTGGTGGTCCCACCTACGTGAGGCATGAGCTTAAAGTGTGAAGCAAAAGGAAGGAAACAGAGTTCAGAGAAGAACTTTCTCTTTGAGAGTGCAAAGGGAGACACAGATATGGAGGGACAAAGGATAAATAAATGCATCAGTGGTATTCTCCAGACACTATGTTGGAAATGAACTATATAACTTGTGGGTGGGGATGGGAGAGAAAAAGTGGGAGAGAGCAAGGGAAGGGGTGACATTGTCCAAAAAGAAATTTACTTTTTAGACAGGGACCAATGCCTCACTCCTGTAATCTTAGCTACTCAGGAGGCTGAGATCTGAAGATCATGGTTTGAAGCCAGCCCAGGTAGAAAAAAGTCTGTGAGAATCTTTTCTCCAATAAAATACTCAGAAAAAGTCACAAGTGACACTGTGGATCAAGAGGTAGAACACTAGCTTTGAGCAAAAAAGAATCTTAGGAACAGTACCCAGGCACCATGCCCAGAAAAAAAATTAATGTACTCTTTACTTTACATATGGAACGTAACCCCTCTTAATATAAACCCACCTTTATATTAAGAATAATTTTTTAAAGAAAATGACTTGCTCTACTAGCCAGTGTTTTAAACCTCATGGCGGCAGCAGTGAGGACTATTCAGGAAGTTTTGCTGAAGAGTAAGCCACACCACAGGCATCAATCCACTCTGTTCCCCAAACACCAGCTATTTTTATTCTTCCTTCTTCCAATTCTTCAATCTACTAGCAAAAAGAAAAAGTTTTCTATTATAGTTGTAGGGTTCCAAATAACAAAGCCTAGTTTAAGTAGAAGAGCAAAGTTCTTAGAGAAACACAACACAGAGAGAGAGAGAGAGAGAGAGAGAGAGAGAGAGAGAGAGAGAGAGAAAGAGAGAGAGAGTTTATTTGACTGGAGAAAACCTGCAAGAGAGAAGAGGTCAAGCTTAGGAGCCTCCAGACTTTAAGAATATGACAAGGGAATGGGATCACACTTGGTACATCACCATAACTCAGGTAGGCTTAATGCACAAAAGATAGGGCATCCTTAGGATAAGATTCCCTTTACCTCCATTCCTTGTTTCAATCTCAGGTACAGCAGAAAACTCTCAGGGATTGATTGACTTACCAGAGCATGGTCAACTGAGCAGGTGCTCAGATTTGCAGAATGGGTCACTCTTATTATTGACCATAAAAGGTTCTATCAACCGATAAATGATAGATGCATGACAGACTGAATCTTCCTTCTGTAGATCACTGTAATAGGTTTGTGTCAAGGTTTTTTCTTTTCTTGTTTTACTAAGAAAAATAATTCAGTTTCTTCCTGGTGGTGTGTGGGAATTTTTTTTCCATTAACTGTATGTGCTTTGGGGATAAACACCAAGAAAAACTATCCATACTTTGTATTCATAGGACAGATCTCTTGATTACTGTCCAGCTCACTTTAACAGCTAGCTAGTTGAGATAGGAATGAGTCTCATCCTGTCAAATCACCACAGTAAGACTTAAAACTCTGAACCATAAGGTAAGAATCTGCGAACAGCTGGTTTAGTGCAGTATCAACAGACTCTGAGGTTTCTAGAAGCACTGCTGACATGGTATCATTAATACTGAGGTGGAATTTTGGCCAGATAATCCCAAGAGAAGGATCTTGCAGGTGAGAGCTGCTGCCCACTCTTCTCCCAGGCACAGACCTTTAGTCTCCTCTAAGTTCCCTTCCATCCTGTCAATAACATTCTAAGAGCATCCATCAAACCAACCAGCTTCCATTCCATGTTATGAGCAGTTCTTGTCCCCAAACAGTGCATTCTAATAAGTTAAATCACTGGAAATTACTTCTGAGAACTTAGAAAACAAAGATTTTCATATAGTCACAGTATACTCTAGGAAACTATAGTGTCTCCATTGTTAGCTAAGTCCATTTGACATTATGCTGCATTGTGCTTCTGTGTCCACTACTCAAATTCCAGTGTGTGCTTATTGTGACAGGCCTCCTGGATATCAGTTTACTCTGGGATAACAGCCCCCAAAGGAAGGGGAGTTAATTTGTCTGTCCCTGGAGCCCCATGTTACCTGATACTGCCATAAAGGGGGAGGCGAGGCTGGCAGGAAGGTCGCCAAAAGCCCATGGTTCCCAAGCAGGAATACTGACAAACATGGGCAAGGAACACAAACAGTGAACAGTGAATTGAAGATTTGAGGCCTTAGCTCCTGACTACTGATCTCATTTGGGGAGATAGATTCTGATTTGAAATGTCATTTGGAAAATTAGAAAAACATACACACACAAATGCAATGAAACAGATGTTCCAATTCTTCCTCCTCTTCCTTCTCCAGTACTCACAGGAAACACATGTCTATGTTGTCCTAAGTCCAGTTACTAATTAACATGTTTCAGTAGCATATTTTAGGGAGGAGAGGGAGGATTTCAAAGGGATTCCTTCCTTTTAAGCGGAGACAGCTGGTGCTAATTACCAAGCAGGAAAAGAATGTGCAAACAGATATGGAGAACCCATCCCTCAGCAGAAGGCTCAAAGGGGGTCTTTTGGGCCCATTCTAGAAACTTCCTCCAGATAGAAAGGGCTGGATATTATCTCCATCTTTACCTTTTCCCAAATAAGTTGGGGTCATCATGCTACAAAGAGTGGTAAACCTTGTCCAAAAGCATGAGCAACTCAAAAGTCACATGACAACACACATGTAAATTTCACAGACATTTATCAGAGTTCTTGTGACTCCCAGTCAGAGTTGCACAGCAAAATGGGCACTGACTATGGCCTTTTCTTCTTTAAACTGACCCTGGGAATTATTGATTCAAAGTTCATCTTTATAATTAGTGTTACCAAGAATTGAGGGCAGCTCAGACACTCCAGATAACACACGATAAGGAAAACAATTTGATTTGTAGTTTGCTCAGCAACACCTCTAATGAAAAGAACTGAAATAAGAATATTGGGTCTAACTTGTGCCATCTTGGCAACCTGGAGGATGATAGGGAATTGAGCCCACCTGGCGCCATCTTATTTTCTTGGTGAATGAAGGTGAAGTACCACCCCAGATGATGGGTATGCCTGAATTCCTAGAGGCAGGGGTAGGAATTTGGACAATAGGTTACTGGACCTGCTAGTCCTGGGCCATGAACTCCAGAGGCTGTAAAGCTCCCTGTGACCCTGCCTCATGACCACAACCCTGTTTAGGCTTTGACCAGCTCAGCTGCTATTTTGCACCATGCCTCATGTCTCTTGACTCTCCTTCGGTCACCATGGCATCCTACTTCAGCTATTCATTGTAATTGATCTGGTTTGTTGGGATTGTTTTTTGGCTCTTTGCTTTATTACCCTCACGGCTCAGTTTTCTAACAGTGTTAAGTGTATTCAAGGCTGCAAGCTTTCTGGGGACATGTGTTTGTCTGCAGTCACTAGCTTTGCAATAAAGACTTGTGATTCAAGCTCTCCTAATGTGGTTTCTTGTATGTCTCAAATGAATTCCCATATAACAGAGCACTAGGCCAAAAACGAAGAGATCTTTTTAGAGTATATTAATTATGAAACTTTGGAAAAGTCATTCCGTTTTTATGAATTTCATATTTTCACCTATTAAATAGAAATAATGAGACTTACTTCCCATAGGACTACATGTGAAAGCTTTAGAATATTATGGAAATACAATGTATATTTAATTTAAGTCTCTGGGAAAAGATCAAACTTGGGGCATCTTCAGAATGTGAATTCTAGCAATAACTAACCAATATATTCCCAGACCAATGAAAATATATTAGCATATTTCTAGAAAGAGATTATTTTCTTGAGTGCCAAGAGTATAAAGTGGAGATAGAAAACTTGGGGAGTGGTTGATTGGATCTTAGGACCTGGCTCCATGGTTAGAAATAACCAGGCAATAAATCTATAAATAAACCCAATGGACAATAAAAGACAAATAATTACACTTGGACATGATAAATTAAGAAAGACTAAATATACACATACTGAGAACAAAGGCTATTTGTAAGAAAGGATCACAAGAGCTCAACAGGTATGTGCATATTATCATACAAAATGATGCTTATCGAAAAAACTCCAAGAAATGGAGGCAAGAGGTGTTTTTTTTTTACTGTACTGTTTGTGGTTTTCTTTTTCATGCTTTCCTTTTTTCTTTCGTTTATTCTCTTCTGTCACTGTGTTTGATTTCCATACCTTTTGTTTTGTATGTAAGTTTACCTGATTTGGGGAAGGGAAGAGGAAGCACAGAAATGGTGAGATAAAGGGTGAACTAATTCAATAGTGATACTCACTAGACATTATATTGGAAATGAAGTATACAATCTCGGGTTTAAGGGTGTCAGAAGGGAAAAAAAACTTGGAGAAAATAAGAGAGAGAGTAACACTATTCAAAAAGAAATGTACTCATTTTCTGATCTGTGTAACTGTAACACCTCTGTACATCACCTTTCCAATAAAAATAAAAATTAAAGAAAGAAAGAACAGGGCAAAGCATTCAGCAGGGAAAACATAGCTTCTAATTCATTTCTGCTGCTACCTAGGTGACTATAAGAAAGTCATTTGATCCTAACTGAAAAAAAAATTATAGTAATGACCCCAATTCACAAATGACTTTGATGTGAGCCCCAAATGAGATGTAATATATGTGTACAAGGCATAACATATTATAACATTCATCTAAAAAATATCAGCATTAGTTTTACAAAGACAAGCTTAGTATTAAAATTATAGGGCTGAGTAACAAGTTCATTTGCTTAATTATTTTATTTTAATGATTACTGCTATGAGCAACATTTACCTAGTGCTTACAATGTGCAGCCTTGGTGCATATTTAGATATTTAACATTTCTCTAGGGACAATGTGAAGTGTGCCTGTGAGTGGCCAAGCTTCAGTGTGAACTCAGGAAGAAGCTGTGCTTTGAATCACATCATAATGAATGGGATTGGGACCATGATGGAGTAGGGGAGATATAAGGTGAAGAAAGCAATGCAGTGGTATTTTACACCTCGGTTTTCATATGGGAATCTTATCCATGCAAGCTGGGCTCAATGGCCCCTACCCATAGAAGTGTGGGCAAGTAGATTTGTTCACCTTGTCATTATAAAGCAATCATACCTTAGCTAATCAAAGCATTATTACTTTTTTTTCTTCTTCATTATTTCTATTTTCAGAGAACTGCAAACATTTTGAAAGTAAAGGAAGTGTTCTCTCATCCCAAATATTCTGCTTTTTAAAGACAAAAATAATAACTCAGAATAATAGCGAGATAAATGTGATGAATCAAATACCATTGAAAACCCACTTAACACCCACATTCAATGTCTGTTTTAAAAGTTCCAAGTTCTATCATTTTTAACAAAGCCTAAAAATTTCATTCGGTACTTTTTTATGTCAAAGGAAAAGAAATTCTTAATCACTGCAAATGCTTTTTATGAAACACCTAATTTTCAGTAACTGTCTAGATCCCCTGCCTTCTGCATCAAAATATCTTAATAAATACTTGTATAACTAGGTGCTAGTGGTTCCTGTCTGTAATCCCAGCTACACAGGAGGTTGAGATCTGGAGAACAGTAGTTCTAGGGTAGATTGTATAGAAAACTTGGCTAGACTCCATCTTCAAATAACCAGCAAAATGCAGGGCTGGATATATAGTTCAAGTACAGCAATAGCCTAGCAAGAATAAATCTCTGAGTTCAAACACTCAATATGGCTTCAGTTCTGATGACCAGTATCTATTTGATATTAAACATAATCTCCGTAAGTGAGAAATGTAGCAATTTTCATGCAAAGATTTTGAACATGAGAGTTCATAGCTAGAAGCTAAATTAGTGGCTGGTAATGAAAACTCCATTAAATATACAACAATTATATGAGATCATGGAAGGAAACACATTCACACTTTAGACATACAGAAATAAAGAGTGCCACGAAGAAGGACAGTGACAAGTAAGAGTGTCTCAACAATGTCTAGGGCCATTTAAAGGGAACTAGGAAAATGGCCTAGTGGCAAGAATGCTTGCCTCGTATACACGAAGCCCTGTGTTCGATTCCTCAGCACCACATATATAGAAAACGGCCAAAAGTGGCACTGCGACTCAAGTGGCAGAGTGCTAGCCTTGAACAAAAAAGGAAGCCATGGACAGTGCTCAGGCCCTGAGTTCAAGGCCCAGGACTAGAAAAAGAAAAGAAACAAAAAGAATAGAGACATTTAAAGAACAGAAATGATGCATAATCTCATGTCCAGTAAGCTTGCTCAAAACTCTGCTTTCTACTCTCTCTTGCTGATAATACTGTAGATTCCATTTATAGTATGCTTATCAATTGCCAACCAAGCCACGCTATCATGTGTCTGTGCTTACATTTATATTTGGCTTTCCAACTTTTCTTCCATTTTTTATAATCCATGACCAATTTTTGGAACCAGATCAAAAGTCATGTGCCTGCTCCTGGAATATACCTTTTCTTTTTTGTCCTCAGTAGACCATACACACTAAACAAGTATTATTGAAACTAAGATCTTACCATTTAATTATTCACCACATCTTACACATTTTAGTCTCCTCCCATTCTCCCTTCTTGGGAAACTTTTGAGAGCAGGATCTATGATGTGATTCCCATTTTCTTTTTGTTTTGCTAAAACAAGTAGTCAAGCTAGCCTCCAATATGTTTCCTCCATTTTTCATTGGTGTAACATTAGTTGCATTAGTTTCACTCTGGTGTTTCTATGCATGCATACAGTGAACCCCAATCAAACCCATCCCCTCCATCACTTACCTAGCCCCCTGCCAGAGCATTGAAACAAATTCAATATGTTTCACTATTCTATTTTCATTCATATGTATAGAATTTGTTGGATCATTTTCACTGTCCCACCACATCATCTCCTTTACCCCTCCTTCGTTCTGATAATGTTCTCTAAACAAATATTGGAGAACATCTGATGTTTTACTCTCTCAATCTGTTTATTTTGCTGAATACAATCTCTAGTTTCATCAACTTTCCTGACCATGAGATAACTGCATTCTTCTTTATTAGCCTCAAACTCTGTACATAACCCAGGCTGGTCTTGAACTTATGATCTTTCTGTCTTAGCTTCCTGACAGCAGAGATTGTAAGCATGTGAGATCATGCCTAGCTCCTACATGGGACCTGGTACAAAACATCACATTCAGTAGCTTCTCCATTATTGTAATTGTCTCCAATTCCAGGGCTTCATGTCCATGCCAATGTCCACTGAGATGGTGCTATGAAATGAGGCATAATGAGTCTACAGTACTGATAGCAGAAGTTGCCAGACAATCAGTGCTGACTGCCAAACTTCCAGATAACATCTGCTTAACTTCTAGAGGTGTGTTAAAAGCTGCATCACTACAGTTAGTGCATGGGAGAACAATTATAAGCATGCACTGGAGAATCTATCGGTCCAGCATCTGCCCTTTATGGTTGAGGAGCTATTAATCTTTTTAACCTCAGTGTTTTCTTCCTTAAATAAGAGTATAATAATTATAGCTACCTCACAGAAATTTTGTACTTATTAAGATCACAGCACATAAGACACATAATAGTCTCAGTGAAAAGATGTTATTAATATCATGATTAAATAATTAACCAGATGCAAGGTACTATGTTAATGATACACAGTGAACCCAGATTTGAGTTTTAGTACTTAAGTTAATTCAATTAAGCTGGATACTTACATGGAGAAGATTGAAACTTGACCCCTATCTCTCATCCAAAGGGAGGAAAAAACTCATAAAAGATCAAAGATCTAAATGTAAGTCTTCAAACTATAAAACTACATTTCATGACATGTAAAAACATGGAAAAAATTTTCTCTTTGGATAGGATGCCCCCAAATGCAGGAAACAAAAGCAAAGAAAGAAAGGAAGGAAGGAAGGAAGGAAGGAAGGAAGGAAGGAAGGAAGGAAGGAAGGAAGGAAGGAAGGAAGGAAGGAAGGAAGGAGCATTATATAAAAAGGAAATGTTTTTCTGGGTCTGGATCACTTCACTTACTATGACTTTTTCCAAGTGCTTCCATTTCCTTACAAATGGGGCAATGTCATTCTTTCTGATAGAGGCATAAAATTCCGTTGTGTGTATGTACCACATTTTTCTGATCCACTCGTCTACTGAGGGGCATCTAGGTTGGTTCCATGTTTTAGCAATGACAAGTTGTGCTGGTGGCTTTAGTGTGGTCTTGCTTGTAGTCTTTTGGGTAGATGCCCAAAAGTGGGGCTGCTGGATCCTAGGGGAGCTCTATGTTTAGCCTTCTTAGGAACCTCCACACTGCTCTCCAGAGGGGGTTGAACAAGTTTGCATTCCCACCAACAATGTAGTAGAGTTCCCTTTTGGCCACATCCTCTCCAGCATTTGTTATTATTAGATTTCCTGATATTAGACATTCTTACTGGGGTGAGATAGTATCTCAATGTTGTTTGATTTACATTTCTTTTATGGTCAGTGATGTAGAGCACTTTTTCATGTGACTCTTGGCCATTCTCATTTTTCCTCTTTAGAGAAGTCTCTTTATAAGTCTTTAGCCCATTTGTTGAGAGGGCTTTCCCATTTGTAAGGAAATGGAAGCACTTGGAAAAAAATCATACTAAGTGAAGTGACCCAGCCCCAAAGAAACATAAACCCTGTGGTGTCCCTCATTGGGAATAGCTAGTACAGGAATAGGCTAGTCATGGTAGAAGACCAAAATACACCCATAACTACACCCATATGACCACATAAGAAGATGCCAAATGAAATGAACTCCACGTTACAGAAACAAGAGTTAAATCACTGTTGTAATTATTCTCAACATGCTATGTGAACTTGTACTACTTTTTTCTCTTTTTCCTTGTCTGTTTGTTTGACTGAGTGGTTTGTCTAGTTTTGTTTCTCGTGTAATCCCTTCCTGTGGCTGTACCCTCACTACCACTGTACTACAACCGAGTACCCTGGATATTGTCAGATATGGGTAATAGAACTGGGGAAGGGAGAGGGGATACCAAAATCGAGAGACAAAGAACAAAAAGACAAACCATTCAAAAAGCAACGCTTAGAAACCATTTGGTGTAAACCAACTGCACAACTCTTGGGAGGAGAAGGGGAGGGGGAAGGGAGAGGGGGAAAATGAAGGAAGAGGTAACAAGTAGAATGAGAAATATACTCACTGCCTTTCATAGGAATGTGTAACCCATCTGTATAACACTTTGACAATAAAGAAAAAAAACTTTAAATAAAAAAAGGAAATGAAACAATCAATCCAGAACTCCACAGAATGGAAAAAAGTTACAAACTAATCATATGACACACATTCATATTCAGAGTATAGAACTTAACAAAAGTCAAACTCCAGTTTAAAGTGTACTTTGGGTCCAAATAAATAATTTTCCAAAGAAGATACTCAAATAGGCAATAAAACTATTCTTAAAATAAAATTATTTCTTAAAACATAATGATGTAGCAGTCAGGAAAATGCAAGTCAATACCACAAAGCCTATTCACACTGGGTACTGCTTTTTTAAGAACAAGTGCTGGAGAAGATGGGAAGAAAAGGAAACTCTGATAAAGGCTGACGAGAATGTAAATGAGGACAGCCTTTATGGATAGCCATATGGAGATTCCTCAAAAAGCTAAGAGAAGAATTACCATGCAATGCAGTTACCCCTCTTCTAGGTGTACATCTGGGGAAAAAAAATCATATGATATGGGATTCTTAGAATATTAGGCTGCTATGAAAAATAACTATGTTCTCTCATCTGTAGCAAAATGGATGGTACAAAAGTTTATTATTTTAAGTAAAATATATCAGGCGCAGAAACACAATCATCTCATGGTCCTTTTTACATGCTCACATTTTTGCAAATTGATCAGACTATAAATAGTGGGGGGGGGGGGCGGGGACTGGCAGTTAGAAGGAGGTTGAATAATGAGCACCAAAACAAAATTAGACAGAAGTGATAAGTACTAGTGTTTTAATAGCACCGTAGCATGACTCTAGTATTCAACAACATAAAATAGTATACAAAAAAATAACTAGAAGACTTCAAAGTCTCCAACTACAAAAGTAAGGATAATCAAGTAGAAATGTTAGCCTGTTCTAACATTTCATATTTTGCTGAATATATATTGAAATCTGACACTGTACTATATAGAAGGTACAATTATTAAGTGCTAATCAAATTTTAAATTTTGAGAAGGAAATATTAACTACCCCAGTTGGGTCATTACACATTATATATGTAGTTTATGATGATGTACCCTATAAATGTGTACGACTAAAATAATTTTAAATTGCATTTTTTAAAATAAAAAAAATTGAAGCAGTGATATATTCAGGTGTTCCCATAGCTGTATAGTCATTCAAACATGAGTTAGAATTATAGCTTTCCCAACTTCTCAGTTAAATTGCTATGAAAAGTTGGGTAATTTCTGGAAGTTTCTGTTATTTTCATTAAACACATGAAAACAAGGCAATTCCTACTTTGCAAAAAGAATATAGTTGTATGCATATAACCTGGTAGCCAATGAATGACTGCTGTCACAATTTGTGAGCCTTCCTGCTTTGTGATTATCATAAGGAACAGTAAACTTGGCAATTTAAAAATAATCTGTAGCAGAATGTTACAATGGTCAGGACCCCTCCCGCCTCCCAATAAGGCTCTGCTACTTCATCTCTCCAGGGGCTTGCCTTCAGAATTAAGACACAACTAAATCTTTATGAATACACTCACAGGAGAGAAAGTGTGCACTATGCAATCTGCAGACTCATTTCTGTTGTTCTGGCAGCATGTGGCTTGTCATCACAAAACAATTATTGTCTTGTTTCCTGCAATCTAACAATTGTTGCCCTGTGGCATGGTGTTATTTTCATCGCCATCACACATGCTGATTATAAGGCGAAGCTGTATAGCCTGATCAATGTGCCAGGTGTTGGCACTAACAACTGTAAGTGTTATTCCTTTTCTCAAAAACAAAGAGATGTGGAGGGAATATAAGGAGCTGCCAACCAGTAAGCACCTGAAACCATACCACAAAGACACAAGATGCTGTGCAAGACTGTATTAGAATAGGTTGATTTCATCCTCCTTTGATCAAGGGGAGGAGTTCAGGAAATGCTTGTCAGATGGCAATGAAGTCTTACAACCGCTGGCACTCAGGGCAGTTATTTGCTTTTTCTCTACTGAGGTGGCAGTAGGAAGACAAAATGACGGTGTATAGAGCCATACTAAAAGTCTTAAGTCCCTCAATTTACATTTTTTCCTACAGAAAGTACAAATTGGAACCAGGCATTCACTAATACAACTTATGCCAAGAACTCTGAAGTAAATTTAGAATAGATAATTATGACCAGAACAAACATGTGAACATAGTCACTGATTTCAAAAGCTTATATTCTAGAGATGAAATATGACCCCCCCAAAATCATAATGATTACAAATTAAAATAAGACACAGAACTTTGAGAGACGATCACAAAGGAAGTATATCATACAGAATGTAGAGTAGTTATCATTTGAGAGGATATATAAATGATAGAAAATATGTGGTTGAGGCTAGGGAAAAAGGATGTGCATAGAGTAGAAAACAGGAAAGAGCTCAGTCTGCTACAGTCAGAAAGAAGTTACTAAAGCAAAGTGAGTAATGGGAGCATGGAAAAAGTGAAAAAAATAGTCAGGGGCTAGCTCATGCAGGTCATGACTCACTATGTTAGTAAAATAGGAAGAATAAGAATAGCTTTTAGAAAGAGAAAGATCATGTGATTTGCACAATGGAACATAACAATCAGAAGGCAGTTATTTTAGACAGATTACTGAAGCTCAAATTTTGGATCAGTAATATATTAGGTAGGTGATGTTTCTATATTCACAGAGACAATAATACTAGTATCTAATTCATTGTTTGGAATTATTTCATGTGAAACCCAAGGACAATGGCTAAATAAACAGCTAACTCAACAAGAGCTTTTTTGTGTATACATATATCCACAGTAATATATGTAACTTGTATAAAAACATAGAAACTATATAAAATATATAAATGATGTGTATCAGTATACATGGAATAATATTAACTCCTTCCAGGTTATTGCTCACATAGCTATATGGTTAAATAGTCAGAGCCCAAGACAAAGTAGAGTCAGGAAGACACATGGGGAGAATGGAAAGTATATTTAGTAATGAGTAGATAGAAATACCGAAGGCCTGATACAGGATGTTAGCATGGTGCTAATAAGAAAGAGATGGAACAACACATATTCTGGACATGAGTAGCCTGGAGTCCCTAGTAGAGTGTATGTAAAAATAAAAGAAGAGAGATCAAGAATAGGTCTTAAACTAGTCAAAACATTCAAAAGGTGGAAAAATCTAAGTGTCCAGCTCTGGGCAAATGAGTAAACAAATGTGGTATGCACACCTTTCTATGTCTACCTCCACATATCTATATCCTAGGATTGAGGCAATTAAAGATAAAAAATATTCCAAAGAAAACTATTGAACATGTACATATTCTCATGATTCCCTAATATACTGCAAACACTGTTTCTATAACGATTACATTGCTTTAGTTATTACAAGTATCTAGAGGTGCTTTAAAGGATGCCACAGAATGTACATGGATTTTATGTTAATACTACGCCATTTTATATACAGACCTTAACATTAATCACTGAATGTGAAGGAAATTTATGTATTCAAGGGGTCCTAGAACCAGTGGAACATTATTCTGACATGAAAAGGAATGGAATGCACCAACATGCTATCAATAAGGGCAACATTTCAAAGCATGCTAAATGGAAGAAGCAAAATGCAATAGATCACATATTGTATTGTTTCCTTTACATGAAACATCATATTTAGATTGGTAAATCCATAGAGATAAATAACATACTGATGAATGCCAAAGAGTGGTAGGAGAAGAAAATGAGAAGTAAGTACTTTTTGGATAAAGAGTACTTTTCTGGAATGATGAAAATGTTTTGTCACTAGATAAACAATGTTATGATTTAGTAAATGAAATTAATTTCTTCACTTTAAGATGGTAAATTTTATGCTATGTGAATTTTATCTCTCATTTTCTCTCTACATATAATATATTATATGTAATATATGTATATACATATATAATGAGCCTTAGGTTTTGCCTTGTTCAACTGGACAAAGAGCTTCTTAAGCCACTGAGGAGAGCTTTTTGTTTTATTTTGGACATTCGAGTTTGTATTCACAATTTTTACAAGTGATGATGAAGGAAGGAAGTGAAGATGAAGGAAATATGTGATGAATATAATGGAAAAGAGAGTTTCTATTGATGTACAAAATAAAGAGGGCAAGCTTTGAGAAATACCAACATTTAACAGGGAAATCTAATACACTGATCTATAGAAATAAATTAACAAAATACTGCAAGAAGCATGCTTTAAAACAAGTATGAGTTTTTACAAATACTTCTGAGAAGTCAAGATTAGTAAGTGCCTACTGGATTACCCAGCCCAAAAGTTGTTCTTCCTCTTAACAAAGAGAATTTCATTTAGCAGAGGTAGAAGACCTTGGACTGAGTTGATGAGTGGAAAGAAGAGAAGCTCAAGTACTAAATGTAGATAGTCAGGAACTCAGCTGTAAAGGAACACAAAAATTACAGTAAGAACTAAAACAGTAAGTACAGGTATGGAAAAAAATCTTAAAGATAAGAAACACTGGCTGTTACTTGCATAGTAGCAATGGGATACGATTGCTGAGAGCAGGAATAGCTAATGTGTCTTGGATGTGCCAAGATGTAATGAAATCTACAGGACAAGAGGAGAAATCTTCATTCTGCAAAAAAGGTCACATTGGGGGCTGGGGATATAGCCTAGTGGCAAGAGTGCCTGCCTCGGATACACGAGGCCCTAGGTTCGATTCCCCAGCACCACATAAACAGAAAATGGCCAGAAGCGGCGCTGTGGCTCAAGTGGCAGAGTGCTAGCCTTGAGCGGGAAGAAGCCAGGGACAGTGCTCAGGCCCTGAGTCCAAGGCCCAGGACTGGCCAAAAAAAAAAAAAAAAAAAAAAGTCACATTGTTCCTGGAAGAAGGAAACTTGGAGTGCAAGGCATGGAGTTGGCAAGGTTTTACTTTGGTGGGAAGTAAAATGACTTCATTTCCAATGACTTCTATTTTCTCAATGAAGTATGAGTCTGGGTCATCAGTGGGAGAAGCATGTGTGGGAGGTTTGAGGAAAAAGGAGATGATATGGTACAGTCATCTTATCGAGAAGGAGAAAATAGGATTCCTGAGCAGTGTGGAGTGGTACATAGAAGATTGTGGATTCTGAATCATCTTGGCTTGGTGATGTTCTCCAACAAAGTGTTGCTTGGTTTAGAGCAAAGAGAAAATTGAAAAGAGACTACAAATTTATTATAGCCTTTATGATTCACCCCTAGACCTATCATGTTCTTCTTGTTCACTGGCTACTGGGCATGGAATATAGTTTAATAAGCACACCTACTGAATACAGAGGGAATTAGAACCACTTGCAGTGATTGCTTGTTTTAGTTGTGCTGACTTCTTTTCTAGCATGAGGATTTAGGCAGCAGCAACTATAGAATAGAAATGGAAACTGTTCCCAGATCCTAAATGATGATAAAATCAGAAAACAATTACATTTACAAAACTAAAGAAAGAGCCCAGGTGCCAAATGGCTCCTGCCTGTAATCCTGGGACCTCAAGAGGCTGGAATCTGAGGATCATGGTTCAAAAGCCAGCCTAGGCAGAACAGTCAAGAATCTTATAGTCACTGAATCAGCAAAAAGCCAGAAATATAGGTCTGGCTCAAGTGGTAGAGTGCCAGCCTCAAGCACAAAACCCAAGTGAGAGCTCAAGGCCTTGGATTTAAGATTCAGCACCAGCACCCACCCTAAAAAAATTTATAAGAGAGGTTTTCCTCTCTCTTTTTAATTTAAAAATAAAAACTATACATTTAGGACATACAGCATGACATTTGAAAATATGTTTACATTGTGGAATGGCTGAATTAAGCTGACTCTCATCTTTTAACAACCCTGTGTCATCCTCAGTGCTAAATGAAAAGACAGGATGAGGGAAAGAGCAAATGAAATGAAAATCCCATGATTTTCCCTCTGAATCTTATACGAAGCATGAAGGGAAAAATGATTTAGAAAATTTCACTTGGTAGGGGCAAATCCACCAGGAGCAATATAGAAGAAAGAAAGAAAAAAAAAAAAACTCATGACTCTGCTGGCTGAAGACCTAGAGAAAGAACAGGTAGGTGCTCTTCCTCCGTTGGAGAGCACAGGCTTAGCCACTCTTGTGGGGAAACATCCTCTGAGAAGTTGCCTGTGACTCAGGGATCATGCCAGCAGGGATGTGTGGGCAAAGAACAGAGTTACAGTAAAGAAAATGGCTGTCCAGAATGTGGTGGCGACAGTAGCACTTACTGGCACCTCTAGTCAGAAAAACTCATCCATTCACTTTCTGAGGTGTTATTTACGAGGCACCTACTCCACACAAATCATAGCCCTTAAATAACTATTCTCTTCCAAATGCTCATAACCTCATATTTAGATTGCTCCTAAATGTCTTTTGTCTCTCCCTATTCCAGTCTATCCCACACACAAGGGCCAGGAAATTCCTCCTCCCACATAAGAGTGGTTCTAAGTACAGGTTCTGGAATTTGACTTCCTGGATTCAAATCCTGACTCCACAATTAATTAATCCTGTGATCTTAAGCAAGTTACCTCAATTCCCTGACTACCTGCATATCCATCAACTTAAGCTAACTGGCAGAAATAAATGTCCCCAGAATCATCACAGTTTGAACAACAAATATTTGTACTTTGGTCATGTCTGTCATAGGTCTACGTCTTTTCTATGCAATTTTCTCATTCTGTGCCCTCTCTGGATCATGCCAGTGACAGAGAGAAACAGTGTAATGTCATTAAAGAATTTCCTTTGAAATGTCATGTGACACTTTCCAATCACATTTTATTTGTGAAGACAATGAAATAGGACCAGGGCAAAGACAGTGGCAGAAAGTACATTGAGAGTATAATCAGGTATACTCATATTCCTTATCCATGAGAGAACACCCTTACACTTTCTTCCTTAACACTACACTCATTCTCCTCTCAAACACCAATATTGAGTTCAACAAAACCAAAATGTGGATGGACACTGGTGGCTATGCCTATAATCCCATCTACTCAAGAGGCTAAGATCGGAGTATCACAGTTCAAATCCAGCTCAAGAATACAAATCTAAGACACTTACATCCAATGAGAAAGCAAAAAGCTAGACATAGAGATGTGGATCAAGTGGTATAGTGTCAGACTTGGTGGAAAAAAAGTCCACTGAGCGTACAAGGCACCAAGTTCAAGTCCCAAAACCAGTACCAAAAACAAAATGAAACAAAAATCTTATTTTGTTATTACCTGCCTAATAACTATATGTGGTGTTTGTATGTAACTTAGTCCAATACATATAGAATATTGTACCCAGTCAAGCAAAATAGGGCCTTTTATAAATAAACAAATAAGTTTTGATGGTAAAAATAGAACTGAGATATCAAGCTTACACCTTATTGTTCCCCTGACATGGAACTTAGTACAGGAATGATGTGGATGAGAAATTACGTAAGAGCCTTCATAGTCTCAATGGTTGTGCTCACACAGCTTCACAATTCACTTTTCCAAAATCTGTCTTCTGTTGTATATTCTATAGCAAAGTCGAGCATCACTTCATTTGTGAAGAAGATGATGAGCGATACAATGTAGAAGAATAAACATAAGTATATTAATCGAGCTAGACGATTATAATGAACAATCCAAAATCTCACTGGCTTAACAAAGTCAATTTGCATTTTTTAATCTCATCATAGTCAGCTGTGGGTTGGTGGTGACAAAGTGTTAGGGCCACAAGTTTGGCTCTACTTACCTATTCAGGAACCTAGTCCTCTGTCCTGCTATCTGAACTTCTACATCCTAACGTTCCTTCATGCAACTGTAAGATAGGAATCACATTTGGGGCAATTTGAGAAATTTCCCAAGTTTAGAAAACTTGTATATCACTCCCATATTCACTGACCACAACTCAGGCACAAGGCAGCATCTAACTTGATAGAAGCCTGGAAAATAAGTCTAATTAGAAGGAAGGCATTTTGAGAAATGACTATGCAGTCTGCACCAGTGACCTTACTCTCTAGCTATGAGACTTTATTCAGCAACTGAGTTTTAAGGTAACATTTCAAACCTACAGATTTACAAAAGAAAGAGAAAAAACCCATCAATTTCAACATGTACTGCATATTTGGCCTCCAGTGTCATATACCTTTGAGAATGACATAGGTTGGTTTTGTGATTAAAAAGTACCTGTTCTTATACAAAATGTACACTCATTTTGTGAAAACTGTGAAGTTGGACCACTGTATTAGCCTAGTATGTAAAACAGAATAACCATTCTGTAATGCTAAACACTCCTGGAATAACACATAAGCACAGAGCACCATCAGTCTGTGCTTTCTACAAACACATAAACTCTTTTCAGAGAGGTTGACATAATGGATTTAAAAATTAGAAAAGGAAAGAGAAAGAGTATGTACCCTAGGCACTGAACCAAGTCAAATGTTTGAGGATATGCTTGACTACCTGCCCTGATAAGGAGTAATATGAATTTGTAGAATTTGCCTGCCTTGCACAGTCAATAATTGTTAGAAAATTGTTAGGCATAAGATGGATGATATCATGCAGGGCAAATGAAGATCATTTCCTTCTACATTGACTGGTGCTTGGGCTTTGTTTATGCCACAGCTGCCTGGGCCTTGTTGTAAGTAACCAGATAGCTCAGGTTGGAGAAAGGCTTTCCATTTGCATCATTGGACAATGAGTGCAGCCAACAGGAAGTCCAGTGACTCAGATAACTTGTTTTAATTGAAATCAATACCAATGCAAGAAAATCTACTCAGTATGGCAGCGTTATGCTCTGGTAGAAAATTTTCATGGTCTCTGCCAATGACAACCCTTATCAAGCATGAACTAATAACTTCAACGGTGACTCACTGCACCTTCCAGGAGAATGGAAAAAGGAAAAAACTTGGGACTAGTGGAAGTTTTTGATTAGGAAAAAAGAAAAGTCTTCAGGTTTCTACTATGTTTCAGTATAGACTCAAGTTCAATTCCAGTGAGGTTCTGTTAGATGGAACCCTAGCTGCATGAAAATTATTAACAATTGACCATCTCCTTAGTGCAGGATCATATTTTGGTCCAAGGATTGGCAAACTTTGCTTAAATAGAACCAGACTGCAAATATTTTGGCTTTCTGGTCCACCTCATTTTGATTGTAACCCCTCACTTACACTGATATAGCCACACACAGACAAAGCGGATGAATATCTCTGTGCCAAAAAAAAAAAAAAAAAAAGAGCTGTCTAAATCTGGTCTGTAGAACCATGTATTTACATGCATCTTGACTGAGGAAACACAAGTCACCTCATCCTGTTTGCATATGATATTTATTTGATACACCTCAAGACTCTCAAATACTTTATGAAACTGCATCTAATACTAAAGGCACACCTAACAGCATGGCCAGTTGGCCAGTTTGCCACTTCATTGCCTGGCTGAAGGAGGAAGCAATAAAAATCAAGGAGATCACAAAAGCTTTCCGCTTGGGCCCTATTATTTACAAGTGTAACTGTTACTTTAAAGAGTTGTTTGACTCCTCTTGATGGTCCAATGTTGATCTTCCCCAAATACCCATGATGCAAAGTATATAAGGAGTCTGATGCCACCTAAGATAAGCACCATGAGAACATACAAAATTCTAAAACAAGATTTTTCTCTATGGCTCTTCCAACCCATATAAAAAGGAAGTGTATTTGAAAATTAATTGAGTCTCTCACACATATCCATAATATCCATATGTTTAATACTCATAGAAACAGGGACTATAGATATTGATATACATACCCCTGAAGAGTATTATACAACCCCTAACAAATAAGAATGTCTCAAGAAAATATTTGTGCTATGTCTTCACAGAACATCAGTTTAACAAAAGTAAAATATTATCCCCACTGTCTGGAAACAGACCCTGTAGCAAAACACAAGGTAACTATATGTACATATTGTATTCTGATATTCATTATTGCTCCGAAGCAAAAGGGAATTAAAAAGTATTGCAGTTGCTTAGGGAAGCAAAGAATTTAGACAACATGGCATCAAAGCTGTTTCTTAGAACATGAAGAGGGATAGGTAAGTGGGGTTACTGAAGGACAGACATCTCAGTAGATATTTCATGAGCAGAGACCCGGAGATGGGGAACAACAGAGAACTTGCATAGAATAGAAGCCCACTGGTTTGAGGGCAAGAGATGGGAACCGAAGGCTGGAAACACATGCTAACAGAAATCATGACTGACTAAGACTCATCATAGAAAAGTTGTGAAATGAAACCTAACAAAAGGAAGTATATTTACAAACAAAAAGTCTTGAAAAGTTTTCCACTTTCTCCAGAACAAAAGTATTTTTCTGATCCAAAAGGAAGCCAACATATAAAATGGAAAGTGAATAGACACTGTGTAGTTATAACCCGGGCAGAGAAAAGTCACAATGTTTCAGTACAGCCTATCATCCTTCAGGGCAACTGTTCGAGGGAGGGTCTTGCCTATGTTAGACAAACCAATTGTGATCTGACAAAGGAAGGAGAAAAAGAGGTGGAGTACGGGTTACCCTGAAATGTACACTGGTTTCTGGGTCCTGTTACTCGCTCTCCTGAAAGTCCCTCTTGCTAAATAAACTATAACTGTGCTCCTAGTTCAAAGTTTTCTTTTTAAACTGCCAGAAAATAAGAACCCACCACATTTGTGCATCAATAAGACAGAGTGAATTATGTGACTATGTAGTTATCCATAAAGTTATTATATTTGAGGAATTTTTTTCAGATGTGTGGATTTACATCTACTATAATTTAATACCTCATGTTTCAGAAGGTTCTATAATATTATGGGCTTGGAGCTCCATCTATTTTTCTCATATTGTGTCTCCAGAACCTAGCTCAGTACTCATTATATTATAAACTCACAATGTTTAAATACTCTAAAGAAGTAGCATTGTCCATTATATTCATAAAAATGTATCTCCATTTACTTATTTCTTGGTAAATATGCATCAGATTTTTGAAAGCCAGGACATGCTCAAGTAAATACAACAAAGCAATAAATATTAGGTTTAGTCTAGACCTCTGCCACAATTTTAAAGTTGATTCCTAACAGAATCAAATAAACTTAGGTTGCTATTTTAAAATTAGGCCCCATAGAATTCAGTTACATTTGAGAGTCTTATAATTTATTGTTTACTGTTATTCATAGTTTCAAATAAATTACTATAGAAGAAAAATACCTTGAATAATTCAAAGTAGAGACTTAATGTGTCTTAAGTATTCTTCTATCCTAATACCATCACCTATTCCTCTCTGACATATTGTGTTCCAGTTGTATTCCTGAAATTCAAGTGTGATCATGTTGTCAATTTTTGCAAGTCAAAGTTAATGGGTCATAAGAAATTTAAGTATTTGCCAAATCATACTAGCAATATCTTAACAAATGTAAGCAACATACAATAAAATTATAGCCTGCAGGTGGATTTCCATGGGAATTCCTGTTTGGTCTGGGCTAGGCTTTGGGATCTGGGTAGAGGGAAATCACTCTCTGCATTTCCTAATCACTGAAGCTAAAGCAAGGATTTCCTTGCCAAGTAGGTAAAGCATAATCCTCAGATACACCCTTGCCTCAGAGTAGGACGATAAAACCCCCAGATGGTGGTTCTTTATTTTCATATGGCAAAGAAATGTGTACAATGTCAATCAGTAATGAAACTGCAGCACAAGTATGGTCCAACACAGTGAAACTTCCATGAAAAATGCAATATGGGGTTTCTTTTTGGTTCTTCCCTTCTCCTCCTCCTTCCCCTCCTCCTTCACTTCCTCCCTCTCCCTCTTTCTTCTTCATTTTGTCACCAGCTGTCATTATTTACTTAAATAGGCATTTCTTGATGGGAGTAGTTACCATGGTTTTGGAATATCACCCCACTGCATTACAAGTAACAGCTAGTTCCTCAGGTTATTACAGTGGCTTGGTCTGAGCAGAATGGCTTCCAAGAGTGGAGGAGGAAATCAAATGACATTTACATAGCAGAGCTGTAGGGATAATTAGTAATTTGACAAACAGCTGTTCAGGGCAAAGTCAACAGAAGGAGTCATAACCATATCATAGGATAACCAACAGCTTAATGGGCTGTGTGAAAGGAGGGGGTGGTCTCAGTTTAGCTCCAGCCAGGTACTAGTTCCCACACTCACAGACTCAGAATAAAGAATGTCTAGAGTTCAAGTGTGTACAAAGAATCATACATACAACTTTTGCCAGATAGAGTTCATTGTGAATGTCAATGTGGGGCCAGAGACTGGAGTTCCTTCTAGACAAAATCATTTGGAGCAAATATACGATGGCTGAAGAACATTGTTCCAAGTAAGATATACTGGTAAACTTTTTCAACTTGAATGTTTTCCTATGACTTTGGGAATACATGATGAAAGATTGGGAAGAATTATGCTAATCCCTGGTTAGAAAAGATATTTAGACTGTAGGGAAGGGAGGCTTCATGTTCCAGTTTGACTAGTAGGTAGTATAGTAAATTGCCTTACAGTTATCTAGAAAAAGCTACAAACTGATTAGACACCATGGAACTGGTCAGTTTTACTGGCTGGAACTTAATCATCTTCAGTTATGAAATATTCCTCCCTTCTCAGTCCCACCGTATTTATGGTGGAGATGTTTTCTTTGGCAAGTATAGATCACTCTTGTATGTGCAGGACAAACAAATTAACTCAAGTAAAGCAAAAATTCATGCAGTGTCCTTACAAAGAGTTGCTAATAACATATCTCAATGCTAATGCCTGGTAGATACTTGATAAAGCTGACATGTGTAGCAGGCTGACAGGTATTCTGAACACCATTCATCCAGGGTCCATCAAAGAGGGTTCAAGTGTTTGTCCGTACATATACAGATTTCAAGTTCGTATGAGTCAGCAGTTTTCTTAGGAAAGGCCAAATGGCAAATACAGTTAGCTTTATATGTCATTTGTCAGTCTCTGTCACAACTTCTAAGTTCGGGCATGGCAGTGTCAAAGAATCCATGAACAATAAACCAAAGAATCATTGTGGATCTATTACAACAAATATTCATTTAAAAAGTAGATAGCAGGCCTATAGACTGTCCTTTGCTGGCCTCAACTGTAGGACAAAACAGAGAGGATAAAGGGAATAACCAAAGTTTACTGACTTTATTTTTTTGAACCTGTGATCTAAATTTCTCTCAAGATGTCTAGGAAGACATGAATTAATTTCCTTTGCCAGATGCAGAAGCAGCTTTACTGTCAGTATTTTATTAATTCATGACTTACGCTTCATCTGCTTTCAAAAGGAATCTGAAGTAGCTGTCACTGTTAATACACACACACACACACACACACACACACATACACACACAAAGGAATGCCTACATTGTGTCAAAGAGACTCCCCCAAGCAATGCAATTGTGTCATCAATTAGAAATTCACCTGAAATGACAATCGCCTTCTTCTAACCGTTATGATGGGCTGTGCCAAGCATGAGCAGATAAGATTAGCAAGGAGAGAGATGTCCTCAAGAGATGCCTAACGCAGACAACAATCCAGTAGAGAAGACACTTTGGGGAATGGAGTACAGGCTAATTTTAGAGTTAATATATAATCATCATGCTAAACAAAGAACCAAAGGAAAAGAACACAAAGGGTTTTTTTTATATAAAATTGCTATTACAATTATGCTATTACGTGTGCAAACAGGGCCGAGCACCAGTGGCTCACATCTGTCATCTCAGCTACTTGGGAGGCTGAGATCTGAAGATCACAGTTCAAAGCTAACCTGAGACGGAAAAGTCCATGAGACTCTTACCTCTTGTCAACCACCAGAAAACCAGAAGTGGTACTGTGGCTTGAAGTGGTAGAGCACTAGCCCCATGATTGACTAAAAAAGAGAAAAGTGTGTATTAATCTTTCCCTTTTTCTATGCAGGTACTCATTCTTTTTCTTCAGCAAATTTTATTGTGTACATTTTAGGTTTACAATATGCCATTGTAGAATATATAGAGTAAATTCATTATCATAATGAAGCACGTTAACATACCTATCTCACATGATTTATATCTTTAACAAGAACCGATAAATCTTATTTAACTAATGCTTAATATAATACAATTTAATAACTGTAATCCTCTGCTATAAATTAAACTTGTTTGCTCCACACTTTTGCTTCTTGGTATCAGTTAACTCACATCTCCATTTTCTCCCTCTCCCCCCAAATTGGCCTCTGTCTATATTTGACATTTCTTTTCCTTTAAGCTATATAAGAAAGATTATTCAATCTTTTCTTTCTGCACCTGGATTACTTCACTTAGCATAATATCCATCTGTGTTGTAAGTGGTGGCTTCTTTTTTTATTTTTTAAGGCTTAATTGTATTCCATTGTATATATAATATGTGTCTTTATTTATCTGTGTATTGATAGACACTTAGGATTTTTTCCCATTTCTTGGCCGAGTAACACCATAAGAAACATGGGATATCTTTAAGAGAGAGATGATTTTACCTTTTTGAAGCCACCTTGCTATATTGTATGGTGGTACTACTTTCAATAGAAACTTCCATATTCTTTTCTATAATGGCTTCCTTGACTTACATTACCACCAACAGTGTACCAGGGCTACCTTTTCTCTACATCCTTACCAACATTTTCTGCCCTTTATCTTCTTTAGAATAGTCATCCCAATACTCATAAATTTTGAATAAGGGTTGAAACTTGCATTTCTCTGACAATGAGTGATGTTTAGCCACTTTTCATATGTGCATGCACACAAGCACACACACACACGTGTGTGTGTGTGTGTGTGTGTATTAGCCAATTCATGAATTGGGAGACTAACTTTCTAAGATGTGAAATACAGAGGCAGGGAATTTAAATCACAGCAAACCCTTTGTTAGGTGTATAGCTTGGTAATATTTTTTTCCTGTAGATTGAGTTTTCATCGTGTTATTTCTTTCACTCTGCAGAAGCTTCTTAATCCAGTGTTGTTTCCTCTATTTATTTTTGCTTTTGTAATCTGAGCTTTTGTGTGCCATCCAAAAGCCATTGCCAAGGCCAACGTCAGTAAGCTTTACCAGGCTGTTGTCTTCCAGATGTGTCATGGTTTGAAGTCTTATTCAGTAATATTTTTCATCTACCAAGGTAAGCATTCTTTGCCATATTCATAGAAAACAAAAAATGCATCTGCTTTGAAAAACAGGTATATTAGGGATTTGAACCGAGCTCTACTTTCAAAGAAGATGACATTCTGTTGAACAACACTGACTCAAGAGACAAATACCAAGCTATTTTCCCATATCGAGTCAAGGCTTCTTAGTTCCTTTAATCCCTTTTACTTATGTCATGTTTGTTTTCTATGCTTATTTTTGGCTCCATTTATGATCAATATAACTTTAAAATACATCCACCACTGTAATTGGTATATACTTCTCATGTATATTACTGGAACATCAGAAATGTAACATATGGTCCATTGTTCAAAAACTGCATCCTTCCTGGTTTCTTCCTGATTTGACTGAGACTGGCCCTTAAATTTGGCTACTAATCAAGAATAAAAAAAGAAATGTGTGTGGTGGGGGGGGAGGGGGAGGTAAGTCCTAGATCTTTAACTTGGGCCTGGGCACTGCCCCTTGAGCCACAGCTCTACTTCTGGCTTTTTGGTAGGTAGTTGGAAATAAAAATCTCACGGACTTTGCTGCCTAAGGTTGGCTTGGAACTGCAATCCTCAAATCTCAGCCTCCTGAGTATCTAAGATTATAGGCTTGAGCCACTGGTACCCAGCCTTATTCTATTTTTTAATTTTCTTTTTACTTCCTTAAATCTGAAGGAGATATGTCCCTCCCTTCATAAACTCTTAGGAAATTTAAACTCAAATGTACAGCTTGGTCCTAAGAATGATAGTTAGAGAATCATCTTACCTCTTTCTTCAACTATCTTAGTCGTGATATTGTCATTCACATTAGGAAAAAAGTTTTATGAATTACTTGTAATTGAAGGAATATTAAAACACGAGCAAGCCTGGTGCTGGTTGCTCACATCTGTAATCCTAGCTGCTCAAAAGGCTGATACCTAGGGTCAAAGTTGGAAGCCAGCTGGGGCAAAAACTCCCTGAGACTCTTTGTTTTTTTTTTTTTTTTTTTTGGCCAGTCCTGGGGCTTGGACTCAGGGCCTGAGCACTGTCCCTGGCTTCTTTTTGCTCAAGGATAGCACTCTGCCACTTGAGCCACAGCGCCACTTCTGGCCGCTTTCTGTATACGTGGTGCTGGGAAGGCAAGCACTCTTGCCACTAGGCCATATCCCCAGCCCTCCCTGAGACTCTTACCTCCAATTAACCACCAGAAAAACTGAAAGTGGCACTGTGGCTCAATGTGGTAGAATGCTAGCTGTAAAGCAAAATAGCTCAGGGACAGAGCCCTAGCCCTGAGCTCAAGCCCCATGACAAGCAACAACACTACTACCAACAAAAAGAGCAAAGCAAACTGGAGAATATAAAAAGAAAAAAGAAAAAAAATGTATATCCTAAACTTGAAAAACAACATTTCACATGATCATTTGTCCTGTACTTAATTTTTAAAAATTTGAAAATGAATTATTGTATTATTTGCTGTTACTCAAATATGAAGAGTCCAAAATTATTAATAACCGCATTAATCCCCTTCATACTTCATATTTCCTAGTTAATTGTTAACAGAAACAGCATTTCAACTTCAATAAAAAAATGGTGGTTTCTGGAGAAAAAAAAAGAAATGGAAAAAGAGAGTGCATAAAAAGGAAGAGAAAGATAAAAGGAGGAGGAGAAAAAGGAGGAGGAAGATACTGACAATGGAGAAGAAGAACAAGGAGGAGGAGGAAGAGGATGAGGAGGAGGAGGCAACTAATATTTATAGATACTGAATATGCGTCCATTGGTGATACATTAAATGCCTTTCTGAAAATCCTAGGAAAAGTGTACTATTAATATCTGTATTTTATAGAAACTGTCTTTCATTAAGAAAATAGTTTGCTGTGTCACTCAGCTAGTAAGTAGCTGAGTTGCAATTCAAATCCCTGTCTGTTTAAATTATTTATAAATTCAGACCTTCGAGAAAAGTCACATGGATAGTTTTCCTGCTGTCCAGTGATAACAACTTCTTGCTGATAAGTACCAAGGAAGTAAGTACTTCCATTCTTGTAAGGACATAAAAGACTTTTGAGCCACAGGAAGAGCCTAAGGAAGATCAAGCCACTGTCTCTATTTGTTCCTCCAACTATTCAAACCACTACAGAAACTCGAAGTCAAAACTAGTGAAAAGCAGGAGTGAGCTTGGACAGACACAATTGAAGGAGAATCAGAAATGGCTTAATATACTTCTTTAAAATTTTTCTTTAGAGAATTTAAAGTTATAGACACCTTGGTTAAAAGTCAGTCATGGGCTGGGGATATAGCCTAGTGGCAAGAGTGCCTGCCTCGGATACACGAGGCCCTAGGTTCGATTCCCCAGCACCACATATACAGAAAACGGCCAGAAGCGGCGCTGTGGCTCAAGTGGCAGAGTGCTAGCCTTGAGCGGGAAGAAGCCAGGGACAGTGCTCAGGCCCTGAGTCCAAGGCCCAGGACTGGCCAAAAAAAAAAAAAGAAAAAAAAAAAAGAAAAAAAAAAAAGTCAGTCACAACTAAAATTCAAGTACCACATTTCCAGAATCTTTTACTGACAAAAGATGTACATTCTGTATAAAATATTAAAGAAAACCAATGAGAATTATTTTTCTTTTTAAATTTTTCAATAGCCAGCAACTAGATCACCACTAATGGGTTGTCCAGTATTATAAACCTAGAACTCCATTGGTATCCTCCCTCCCCCAATGGACTTAGAAAGCTCCATGTTCTATATGCATTCACTTTGAGCTAAGAGTTAAATGGTAATCTGTGCATTTTATTTCTAAGTAGGAGCAATCTGGTTTCTCTGACATTGTCACACATAACAAGGTCCTTTTACCATGTCCTTACTGCAAAGGGTAGTGATAAATTTCTTTGCCTTTATGGAATCAAGATATGACTCTGAAACAACAAAGACTGCAATTGTATTAGCAGCACAATGAGTCACCCTATCACTTTTATCCTAAATAAATGTGAGATGCATCTGTGTTGAAATGGAATCCGTGGGCTCCTTTTAATGGGCTAAATGTCTCCAAGGACAGAAAAGTGGGCGGAAGCAATCCAGCTGCTCAGACTGCAGAGCTATTGTCCTTGAAAGAAAAGTCAGGAAAGCATCATGAAAAAAATATATATCTATGCACTTTACCTTGGGAAAAAATAAACAGACCTTAGTGAAAATACTGATCATTTGGCTGCTTATGTATCTACTCATTCCTCAGAGGAGGTCTGGTTAAAAAACAAAACATTGTCCTCCATGATGTCTTCTGCAAATTATGATGTTTAAACTTTTCCAAGGCTACTGTAGGAAGGCAAGAGATAATATAATCTATCTGCTTTACCCATTTCCATTTCTACTGTAAAAAGAAAAGCCCAAGAAAACTTCATGAAATGAATGAAAAATAAGAAGGATGTTGCTGATAAAGGAACCAAGGAAAGAGGTGAGTAATATGCTTATCGCTTTTCTGTTGTTGTTGCACAAATATGATTACATAAAGTGAAGGCAGCTCTGTGAAATAAAATTGCTCAGATTATCTCTGAATGGGCTTGAATGGTCATCAGATGCCCTTGAGTCAAGACATGGATACTTTGTAAGAAGAAAGATTTCCTAATGAGAGACAGTTGCCCTAGTGGCTAGGGAAGATGTATGCAGGGAAAAGAAAAACAAAACAGAACATTGGTCAAACTGAAAGGGAGCCTACAACAATTATTCCAAGTCCCCTGGGTTCCCAAGTCCATCCTGCTGGAGAAAGGAAGTGGTAGAGGACACACTGGTATTGAAAGAATTGCCATGCCAATTGCTGAATGTGCATAGTGGTGCACACCTAAGGCTAATAGCAGAAAGAAAGGGAAACTAAAACAGCCTGGAGTAGCCACACACAACAAGAGTGAGCAATTGGAAAAGGCAACTCCAACATGGGTGTGCACAAAAAGACAGGAGGCATTTCACTCTCTTTTTTAATATGAGTGGAAATGGGATGAGACCTGTACAATGGGTCTCTGAGAAACTGTAGAAATTGGCCACCGGGGAACCCTGAGAGCCTCTTGGGAATTTTGTTAATAGGAGGAAGGTTATCATCAGCACCATGATGAACAATTACTGGACACTTGCGTTGGCCCAGGCATAGTGCTAATCCTTGCCTAGATCACCTTTCATTCCCATAGCTCCTCTATGCAGTTGATACTGTACTTCTCTGGAGTGATATGGCATTTTCAGATAAGGAACAGGAGCTCTCTGAAAGGTTAATAATCTTGCCTAAAATCACACAGCAGAATGAGGACTACTTCCCAGGTCTGTCTCACTCCAAAGCTGAACTCTTTCAACAATCCTGAAGTACACCCTACAGCCCTACTGTGGCTCATCCTTTCGGATTTTCAAACAGAATCATATTCACTCATCATCTCATTCACAGAACAAAGACTTAGGAAATTCTACTATATGCCAGGCCCAGAGCTGAGCATTTGATAAATGCCTATGGACAAAATTTAGCAAATATTAGCTTCTTTTGGAGATTACAGTCTGGTAGCGGTAACAGACATGAATCAAATGATCACAGAAATAAATATGAGGTCAAGATGCTGATCAGTGCTATGCAGGATTTAAAGCTTCCATACCAGAGACTATTAAGTCAACAATGAGAGAATTATTCAAATTAGATAAAGGTGGTATTGAGAAAGCCCTGTGGGTGGGGACATAGAACATTGCTTTTTGAAATAAATAATAAAAACAAAAGAGAATGTTATGATAGCTACAGAAAAGAGAGATAAGGGACATATAAATGTTTTTTTTAGAATAGCAGATTCTTTGCTAAAAATAAGATTGTTTTGCTTGTGTTTAAATGCTGATAGGAAGGATTTACTCGTGATAATATCCAACACATTTTTATTGGTCATATTTTTCCTCACATAATTACATGTATATATTTTACATATACATTTCATCTTTCCTATAAGCTTTAATAAGTAGGTGATCTTGTTATCCTTGTTTTACAGATAAGGAAATGTAAACACAGACTCCAAGTAATTCATACAGTTAACAAACATTATAACTCCAGGGCCTTTATCTTAACAATATGGTTTCTTCTCTACTAGAGATGGGGAAAGATATATTAGAAAAGGTATAATCAATAGATTTAGGTGGTAAACAATAAGTTAAGGTAGTAGTACTTAAGTTCCAATGTACATGAAAAATAAATATGTGTTAAAATTCATGTTATCATGTCCTACTCACTCCTTGGGTTCCTGAGTCAATAGGTCTATTTGTTTTCCACCATTGAATTCAGGTAATTCTGATGAATGCTTTGAGGAAAAAATGTTGAGAAACACTACTTTGCTGTTAACAACTGGCTGAGAGGAGAGCAAGGGTGTAAGCAGGTTTGATAGGGAGTGAAGGAACTTCTTTCTAACTACTTCTATTCTGTGAAGTATAGCACACAAAGATACTACATGACAAAAACAAATGCCATGTGAAAGGTTCCCAGTAAGAGGGACCCATTCTTGGCTGTGAGAAGTTCAGTCCCAGTGGATTGCTAAATTACTTGTCCACTTTTGCCCCAAGAGTGCCTCAAGAAGGTTTCATGTTTCTCAAGTAATTGTAGGAAGCAGTTAATTTCCTAAGATAGCGACAGGAAGGCCAGGTGACTGAGGGAAGACTAGATGAAGTACAGGACATAAACCAAGTCAGAGTTTGCCAAGGGCAATGCAAGCAAGAAGCCTTGTAAGAAGGGAACCAGTAAAACTCAGAAAGGAAAAGATATATTTATGGCTGAAAGGGAAGTACAGGGAGACTTGGTTTATTTGCCATGTCCTTATATTTGCAAGGGCATTGTTTAAAACTTCTTTTATTCCAGAATTATTTCTCAGAACTTCCTACCCAGACTCCCAGAACGTTGAGATTTACATCTGGAAAAAAAACAGTGCACATGGGCAGGGGGTGGAGGAATAAAGGGGGAGGCACACATCAGTGGTATTCAGCTAACACAGCTAATGGCCTTTCCCGACTCTTACATCACCAAGGACCACAAGCCAACATGGTATAAGGATGTAACCAGCTGTAGTGAAAAACAATTCATTATCAGGGAGAATGGCCCCACTCCTAAGCATTCACATAGGTAGGGGGAAATTTTTTACTTAATGGAAATATCAAAAGTAAACCTCTAGGGAGTCAAGTCCCCCTTACATAACTTGCATGTGCTAATATAAATATTTTAAAAGCCTGACTCTTTTTAATCGATGGTGGCTTATTTTAATTGCCTATTTCAACTCCTTTTACATAGCAAATCCACAACGAGTCAGATCTGAAATCCAGGCAAATTGTAACTATATATTTAACAATTTATAATTTACACATCACCCAAATACTGTACTAACTGTAAAAAAAAAAAAAGTCTCTACTGCCTCATTCTCTTTGTCCAATCCATAACTTTCCTGGCACTTTTTGCTAGGAAAAGATGCTTTCTTAAGTTTAACCTCATCTCTCTTTGGCTGGCAGCCATGAATTGTAGGAGCCAACAATCAAGTGTAAAGCAAAGTAACATCTACCATCCCATGAAAGTGAAACAGATAACATCACTGCCTCCTCCTCCTTGTGAATTTGGGAGAAGTGGGCATAGTTCATTTGCTAAGCTGAAGTGGAGATAGAAAACTTCTGTAGACAGCCAGGGGGAAATATGTATGAACTCAGGTCAAGTCAAAGCTGCCTTTCCCAGCCTTGTGGCCAACAAGCCCACCATGTCGGAAGTGCCTGAGACAAGTCTGCTCTGTCTCTCTAGTGATGACGCTTCCTGTAGATCTCATGTCTCCTGCTTTGTCAATGTGAGAATAGCCAGAGCTCAATCATCTGTCCGCCTCATCCGGTCAGAAAGAAGAGTCAGGGAATTCCCATTTAAACAACCTCAGGCTGGTAAAAACAAAAGGGAGACTACAAAAAAACACAAAGGATTGTGGAATTTACCCATCCACATATCATACCCAATTCAGGGACACACAAAATACACATAGGTATACATTCTATAAATACAGACATGAAGAAGTGTATATATGTACATATGTACATGAATGTGTACACATAAAGGTGTACTCAATTTATATATTAATGCATGGATGAATTTGTTATTTGCATATTTCTTTATATAAACATGTAAAATATTGTCCTCCCTTCCTCCTAACATATGTTGGCTCTGATTTCACAGTGCCTTAGAGCAGAGCCAAAAGACTCATGAGAATTAAAATTAAAAACAAAAAGCAGATTTCCAGTAGGATGGATGGTTGTTGTTGAAACTTGATTAGCAAGGCCAGGATGAAAAGCTGATCCAGCCCACAGTAGATGGGGGCCAGAGGAAAGAAATGATTGGGCAATACATTACAATATCCTTGCATCTCCAAACAGACAAGTCCCACAACCCACGCTGTTCCCTCATGCTCCATCCAATGGGAAGAAACACTTCTGGTAAGACATCTGTTTTTGCTCCCAAATGCCCTCAAAACTCTCTGAGCAGCCTGGGACCTGCCTGCTTAGAAGAGATTAGGACAGAGGGAATGCTTGGGACCACAAGGCTGGCAAGCAGTACTTTGTGTGTCCAAGGGCACCTTGCCCTTTAATGTTTGCAAAGCTCATCCAGGGCACTTGGATTTCTATACACTCTGATTCTCCGAGGCATTAACAGATATGAAAAAAGGTACATTTCCTTCTTCTAAGGAGAAAAGGAAAACTAGGAAGGAACTTTCAAATGCATAGATTTTCTTGTCTGCATAAATAATCCCCTAATCATCGTCTATAGTAAAGCACTAGGGACTCTTGCTGAAAAGAGAAAACCCTTTGCTTTCTTTACTACAATAGCTTTGCTAATAGAAGCATTTGTAAGGGGTATGTCTCTGCAGATCACTGGGAATGTTCTTTAAAGACAAAAACCCAAAGAATGACTTTCCTGGTCTCAAAGCAAACATAATCAGCACAGCAGGATTTTTTGCTCTGTTTTTGTTATTTTTCTATTTCCGATGAGCCCAACCTTCTGTCACCTTGTTAGCACACACACTTAACTAAAGATAAAATGCACCAGTGTAAACCCCTGGTATTTCAACAGTTCTAAATCCATGGGATCATATATTAGCAATTGTGTCTTCATAACCGAAACCAGCTCTGGAAATAGAGAACATAAAGTTCCTCTGCTACTGGGATGTCATAAACGCCTCTGCCCAGCATTTGAGACTCCTCAATCTACCCCCATCAAACTTTCCAGACATCATACTCACTTCTTCAAAGCAGGGACTCCTCTTCGGCCATGGAAAGCTGCCACCTTCCTCTTTATTTATGGCTCCGTAGACATTTCTTGTTCTGTCCCCCTACCATTGGAATTCTAAGCCACTTGAAGAACTTGGCTCCTTGTGATGTTTAAAATCTAGGCCACTGGATTCTCTTTCCACTGAATTCTGTTGAACTTTCTTTTGCATACAACTAGTCAACCCTTCAAACTACTCTGCTTCCTAATTATCAACACTAAACAATCCATTATATTCCCAAATATATGTAGACAAAAACGCAAGCAAATTTAAAATACTATAGGTGGTGCTAGGCACTGGTGGCTCACATCTGTAATCCTAGCTGCTGGGATATGAGGATCAGGGTTCAAAGCCAGCCTGGGAAAAACCTTTATTTCCCATTAACCATCAGAAAACTGGAAGTGGAGCTATGGCCTAAAGTAATAGAGCACTTTGAGTGAAAAAGTTCAAGGACAGTGCCTATGCTCTCAGTTCAAGTCCCATGACTGATTAAAAAAAATTATAGGTAGTCTGAAAAAATTAACAGATGTTAATGGATAAAAGGAGACTAACTGGAAGAAAAAAATTAGATGCATAATTGGAGAAGACCTCTTGGAGGGAGATAGATTTGAAATGAACAAAGCAAGCCAGTCATACCAAAGACTGAGCTGAGTAGTTGAGGAGGATATTAGCAATTCTAGCTGTGAGAGAAAAAAGCCTATGACAAAACAAAAACAAAAACAAAAAAAAACCCAAACCCTAGCTGCTATTTCATGGGGTGGGGGGGGGGGGGACAATACAGAATGGAGAAAATGGTAAAAAAATGTTCCAAAAGGAAGCCAGCAGGAGGTCCATGTTGAATGACTGCAAAGTTGGGTTTCATTCTAATGAAAAACCTTTAGATAACTTTGATCAGATAGTGATATATTCTGGTTTAGAAAAAGAAACAACAAATACTCTCCTTTGGCAATAAGAAGAAAAAACTAGAGTGAGGTAAGATCAGAAAAGCTGGAAGCTAATTTGCTATAATTCTGGGTGATAAAATGAGGTCTACAGTAGCAAGAAAGACAAGAAATAACTGAGTGAAGGTATATTCCATTGACAGAGTTAACAATTTTTGATGATGGATTGAATGCAGGTTAAAAGGAAAAGTCAATCACCAAGAACAACTAGTAACATTTTGGACTTAAGCAACTGGCTAGATCCATGTTTCTATTACCTCCTAATTAATAAATATTATTAACTTCCTAATATTGATTATTCATTATGTGTTATGTTATGTTCTAGATGTTATTTATGATTGTTGGATGTAAGTATTGTGATCAGTATTTAACAGATAAGGAAAATGAACCTCAAGAAGTTAATTTGCCCAACATGGAACAGCTAAGCAAAGTTTCAAGCTATAGCCAGTGAGAGACCGAAATCTATCTAGTCCAATTCAGCTGCAAGGCCACTTGAACAATGACAGCAAGATGTACATCAGCACTGACATTCATGCTTCAATAGCACAGACATGGAAAAAATGTACAGAACCTGAGATTGTGGATTACACAAACTCTTTTTATACATTTCTAGGAAGTGTTTTTGGTTGGATACATTACTGGGTTGGATACATTACATTACTCTTAGAATTCTTTTGTTTGCTCATGAAATTTAAGGAACCTAAAGTCAGTTCTGGATACCACCTTTGTTCCAATTCCACTCCTACACCTTAATAGTTGTACATCCTTCAGTAAGTTTCTAAATTGCTAAACATGTTAACTTCCTCTGATCTATAAAGACATCATAGTAATAATATTTCTAACAGTAATATTTAACCTTCTGGAAGCATGAAGAATAAATGAGAGTTATAGGGCATATTTAACACAATGCCTTCAAGAAAGAAAACCTTCTATATATAAGTGGTGTCTGTTTACAATTGGGTTATAATTGGGGATACCAAACCATGAACAATTATCCCAGTCACTATTTTCTTTTTTATACTTTATTTCTGTTTCACTAGAAGAGTCAACACAGACAGAAGAGAAAGTTACTTGGAAGAATGAAAGAAAGAAAGAAGGAAGGAAGGAAGGAAAGGAAGAAAAAAATTCATTTTTCAATAGTCAAAATAAGTTAGAGTAAGACAAGAATCCTTTTTTCCCAGCCCCTTGAACACATCCACGAAATCATGGAAGTCTCTTGTGGATATCATGTGTTTTTAAAATTGTTACTCAATTCATTGCTCTTGAGTTCTGTAGGCCCCCAAACCACAGATGCTTCAGAATAGTTATTCACATAAATAAACTATAAAGCCACATAATCATGCTCAAGGAACACTCACAAATCAAATGTGCACAAAGAATACACACTACCAAAAAATCTCTAGCAGAATAAAAATTGTCAGTGTGGTCATAAGAGCTATTATCATTTTAAAGATCTACAATCCATTTATCTCTATATATCGAAGTAATACTCCTCTATCAAGTCATATGCTATAAGAAATTCTGAGATCTGCAACACAAAGCTTTCTTCTCCTCAAGGCTAAAAAAATTCTCTCAAAGCAACTGCAAGAACAGGATATAGGGTTTGCATTCTTTTGGTTTTTTGTTATTGTTGTTGTTGGTGGTTGGTTCCTTGGTTGGTTGGTTGGCTTTCATCATCAGGGTGAGAGATAAGACAAGATTTCATGTTTTAGCCTAAATCAACCTAGACTCCTCAATCCTCTGGAATGCTAGGATTGTAGGCATATACCACCACATCAGGCAAGAAGGTTAGTTCTGATGGCTGATCAGTTATCCATTAACAACTAGTAAGTTGAAAACCAAAGTCACAATGAGCTATGTATGAGAAAGACCAAGCATTGGTGAGAATGTAAAGAAGTTTTGCAGTTTTTTTACACTAGTAATAGGAATATAAACTGGGACAGCAACTTTGGAACATAGCCTGACATTCCTTAAAATGTAGACAGAGAATGCTGAAAATATACCCAAAGGGGTATATACAAATATTCATAAATAGTACTATTCATAATAGCACCAAAGTAGAAACCACCTATACATACATCATCCAGTGAATAGGTAAATATGAAGTTGTCCATGCAAAAGCATCTTCCCATAAACATTGTGAAGTATTGATGGATGAACCTTGAAAATATAATCTAAGTGAAAAAATAAAAGCATAAGGAATAGTCACAAAATGCCACGTATTCTATTTCATTCACACAATCTGGCAAGAATAGGCAAATCTGAGACACAGATTGTCTAAGTTAAGAACAAGAAGTGGAAGGAAAGCTGGAGGTGAGTGGGAAATGCTAAGTGATGCAGGGCTTCTTGTGAGCGTGACTAAAATATTCTAAGATTAATCATGGTGATGTTAGCATATTTCTATGAATACACTAAAGCCATTAAATTGTCCGTTCTAAATAAATGAGTTAATATTGCATATGAATTACATTCACTAAACTGTTGTTTTCTTAAGCAAAGCTTCCCAGGTAATTTTGAGAGGTAGACAAGTTTCAAGAAAAGAACAGTCTTTTCACCCAGCACCAGTGGCTGAGACCTAGCAGATGTCAGTTTGAAGCCAGCCAGTGAGAAAACTGTGTGAAACCCTATCTCAAATATCAGTCCAGCAACATGGTTTGGACTGGAGGCATGATTCAAGTGATAGAGATCAAATCATGAACAAGAAAGCCAACCAAGATTGGGAGTCCCTGCGTACAAAACCTGGTATTTAGACAAATGAAAAGAGAAAGGGTGTGATGAAAAACAGTCACAAAATTCCATGCATGTTCTACAAAGTTAAGAAAAATGAGGAAAAGGGAAACAGGAGGCATTTGGAACAATAAGGGAGAATGACAAAAAGGGTGGCATTGATCAAGATTCATTGTATTTATTTACTACTTTGTTGAATAGCAACTCCTTTGTACAACTACTTACAGATAAAATAAAATTTAAAGAATGGTATACAACCCCCCCCATACATACACACATGCACACAAACCTATTTATTGATACTCAATAAATGGAATCAGCATTCATAGAGTCTCCTGAAAGTGTGTTGCAGATGTAGAATTTCAATGTTGGGGTGAAAGAGATTGTGTATTTAAGAAGAATGGGGGTGACTGATGTACAGATTAAAGTTTAAGAATCTGCTCTAAGGTTCTATGTAGAGCCTTCTTGGAACATTTCTACACAACCCCAGGTCATCCAGCTATAGACTTTGCTTCCTTAATGTCTGAAGTAGATGAGCATGCTAGCTGATTTTGACAGTGCATTCCACACTAGGACATTTGATCAAAACCATCTTAAGGAAAACCCCAAGGAGAGACTCTCCCAAGTAAATTTCCTTAGTATGTCAAAGGAGTTTGAAGTGGTATTGCTGGACTCTTACTGCAGAAAATAAGGACTTCCGATTTCAGTGGAGGGAAGAAGTCTGTCCAAACCCAAGTGTTCAAGAGAGCAGAGACCAAGAGGATGAACACATCATTGGAGTCAGGAGGAAGAGTATTTGTATAATCGGACATGTACTTAAGTCTCAACTCCTTCTTATAGTGTCATCATGAAATGAAACAATTGTGTTTTTTGTTTTAACACTGTCACAAAAGAATTGGGACTTTTAGTTCACAATCCACTTCACTCATTTCAAATGTTTGGCCACTCACATTTCCAATACTTGAAGTGATTTGTAAACACTTTTCATTCTGCATCACTAAGAGATGGTATTGGACTAGGGACTCTGTTTTCAAGTAGCTAGGTGTGTTCTGTTCACTTGACATCCCATTTCATTTAATAGTGCAGGGCCAACTTAAGTGGGAGAGGTCATGTGACTAAAACTGCAAAAGCCATTTACAGGTGAACCTTTATATGTTCCCATCCTATTCACAGAGACTGTTTAGTAGTTATTCAACAGTTGATAGATCAACTTAGTCTTCATTTAATAAATACCCTTTAATCATTGAATGTCTTTATGCAGGCTATCTAAGCCATTTCAGCTTCAATGTCTTCTCTAAATTAATTTATCAGCATCATAAAAATTGTCATAAGGAAAATAATGGCATACTACATAAAGCACTTAACATACTTCTTAAAACATAAGCTCGCAACAATGTGATCAAGGTAATGATTTTTATCATTGTCATCAGATACTAAAACCAGAAATATCAGCAATGTTTGGCAGCATATTTGCTTTTAAATTATTTTCTCATATAACTATAATTCACTTTGAAATGGTGAAATAATATGGTTACAGTAACAATAGACAAGTGCAGCAAAATGGATGCAGGTACCACACTGTGTGGGGTTACGTGAAATGCCTGAAAGCCTGAGCTAAAAACTTTTAACTAAAAAAGACAATAAATCATTAGCTATTTTAACCAAGTTGAGGTATGGATCAGTAAATGATTATTAAGGGTTGGTTCGTGTACCTTGAAATTTTATATAGTAAAATCCTAGACCACCATCCCGGTGACTTTATTTGGAAAGAGAATTGTTGGCAATGTGATTAATATTGTGGTCATAATGAGGTACACTGGACCCCTGAAGCTATAACACTGGTATCTTCATATAAACAGAAAACTAGAACACAGACATACACACAGAGAACCCCATGTGAAGATGGAGGTAGACACAGGTATTGCTTCTCTAAGCCAAAGAGCATGGAAGATTGTCTGCAAACCACCAAAAGCAGGGAAAGAGACATCACACAGACAGTCTCTCACAGCTGTCAGAAAGAACAAGTCTACAGAGACAATGATCTTCAACTATGAACCTCAAGAGCTATGATACAATAAAATTGTATTGTGCAAGCCACCCAGATTGCAGTAACACGTTGTGGCAGCCATACTGAGTAGCTATGTATGAAATAATACACCTCAATGGTTCTATATCTTTACCATAAAGACTTCAAGTCACCTGGAATGTTTCTGTCAATAAAAGTATTTGGGCCGCATTCCAGACTTTCTGACTCAGTATGTCTGAGAGAATTTGTATTTTTTTATAAGTTCCTCAGATAAAAAAGAGATCCTTGGGAGTTTGAAAGTAGACACAAGGCAATAGGCGCCTCAGAAAAACCTTCAAGTCTACTACCTTGACTTCCCCATAGCATTCAAATGACATATTGAGGAAACTACCTTATTTTTATAATCAGTGAACTAACCATGTTAACAGATCCAGCTATATATCACATCAGGCAGGACTGGGAAATGCTACACCAGGTCATTGACAAAGTATTTCCTAGCAAAAAGTTGAAACAGAAGTTTAAGAGGCCAGGCACAGTGCCTCACTCCTGCACTCCCAGATACTCAAGAGGCTTATAGTCCAAGGCCAGTCTGGGCTGGAGGTATGGTTCAAGTAGTAGAAGGCCCATCTGGCAAGTATTAGGTGCTGAATTCAAACCATAATATCCCCCTCAAAAATGACTTTAGGGTACATAACAATTATCTAGGATCAAAACAGAATTTTTAGGGGTAAAGTCAAAGCAAGTGAATTTAAACTGGCTCTTTCAGTAATGGTAATGGAAATAAAAGGTTGAAAAATATTGTGTTAACCATAGACCATCCCATGTTCCTCTCAACATTTCTTTCTTAAGCAGACAATGAACTCACCTATATCTAGAAATACATAGCCTGTAATAATAATTGTCAAGCCTTATTAAGCATGTAAAAGCATTAAAGTGACACCGATAAGAGATTAAAGGAGGGCTGGGGATATGGCCTAGTGGCAAGAGTGCCTGCCTCGGATACACGAGGCCCTGGGTTCGATTCCCCAGCACCACATATACAGAAAACGGCCAGAAGCGGCGCTGTGGCTCAAGTGGCAGAGTGCTAGCCTTGAGCGGGAAGAAGCCAGGGACAGTGCTCAGGCCCTGAGTCCAAGGCCCAGGACTGGCCAAAAAAAAAAAGAGATTAAAGGAAACGGGGAAAGCATTTTAGAGGGGGGGAAAGTGAGTTTTGAGTTGTTTTTATTTTAAACAAAAGAAGATTCAACTGTGTATTATCACAGACTGGAAACTTTCATGACAATAGCTACCCAGAGAATCTGAGTAGAGAATTAAGTCTCTAAAAAGTCTGATTTAAGGCACAGATGATTACCCAGATAAATGTGTACCAAGTCTGCTAATAATCTGATAATAAATGGGGACCAATTTTAAAAATAAAGATCAAAGAACAAGAGACACTGAAACAAACTTGCTTTTAGGCTACTACCATGCATCCAGGGCAGGAGCTCAATCTAGGAGACAGGTAGATAAATATTCATAAGTTTCTGTACTATCCACATTTCTTCAACGACATCAACTCTATATATTATTTACCACACTATAGTTTGGGATATATATTCATATAATGGAAGCTATTTGGATTCTCTTGGGTAAAAAAGAAACTATATGAAAAAAAACCTGTATATAACATTAAAAAAAAAACTAACCATGCTAAGGACCAAGAGACATAAAGCACATAAAAAAGGAGACCAGGAGAAAAAAGAAGTAGAAAGGAAGTGGTTCATAGGCAATATCATCCATTTTCCAACTTTGCCTAAAGTGCCTTCTTCAGGGACCAATAATGGAAGAATCCCAGATTTGCTTCAAGCATCTCAGGGAAGATGTGTGGGTTTTCCTAGACTCTGGCTGAAAATGACAGTTCTCTGAACCCATTTCTCTGATCAGAAGTGTAAAGGATCAGTTTGGTTCCTGGTTCTGTCATTTACCATGTGATCTTAAATAATCTTCATCTCCTTATAAATGAAATACGGTGTCCTCACAAGGTGTTCATTCATTCAAGAAATAATTATTTTAGTGCTTAAATTTGCAATGGGTAAAGTTCAATGCCATGAGCATTCAGCTGTTGGAGAAGGCAAGCAAAAAAAAAAAAATCTCTGCTCTTGTACAAGGCAGCATGAGCCTGTCACAGCACCTTTTCTTGGTATGGACTGCACTCAAAACTAGCAGAAATTTGAGTCAGCCAGTTGGCACCTCATATTCCAGTGAGCTACATGTTGCTTCTACTCCAGATACCCACGCTGAGTCTTTTTTGATTGTGAGAGTTATCAGATGCAACAATTTAGCCTTTACCTTAGGAATCTCCTGGTATGTTTCACACCATAGGACACAGATTTCAACCAAGTGGAAAGGCGGGATGTTTGTGAAATGTATTTCCCACCCTGTGCCAGGCAAATGAACATGCATAGAGCAATTGTGATTTCATGTTCACCAGGTCTAATCAGTATAACGCCATCAATAGAAGAGACCAATGTGATGTTGTGGAAGGGATCAAGACTGCACTGCAATGTTCAACTGTTTAATAATAGATGTGCAAAAGGTGCTTATTACAGTTCTATGTCAGAGCTAATCTTCAGCAAACCATTACGTTTTGTTGCTGTGCTCAAGATCAATTCTGCACATCAGGATGCTGGGCAGGTCCAGCTAAAGCAGAGGAAAGCTGCTCTTGCAATCAGTACCTTCCTACCAAACACTAGATTTTCTATTTCCTGTTTACCCTGTTTTGCACAAAGATATGAATGAATGTTTTATTCTGCCACCTAATGAATGTTTCACAGATTAAGGCATCGCTTTAATTGCATCTCAGCAATATTCTTTTGTGAGGGCCCCACTAGGCTTAATGAATAATTCATTGAATTTATGGGGTGAGTCCTGCTAAAGTACAGGAAGAAATGCCCAGGTGTTTGCTTTTCACACACTCAATTTGCAACACATACCAGTGGCAGCTTAGCAAGCTGAGGGAGCCTGCAGGGACATGATGAACAGGCTCCAGAAGATGTGGGTCATTTCTACCAGGTTGAACCCCAGACCTTTCCTCCTGCTCCCCCATGTAGGCATAGGAAGGCTATTAGGAGATCTTTGCCCTCCCTAGATATTTAAGCTCTCCCCTCACCCTGATTATTGGGCACAGTGAGGTACAGGACACAGACTCTATCTTGGTTGCAGGCGATAGGAATTCTTCTCAATGACCCAGACCACATGCCACAGGCAGATAGCTAAGGCACTACAGGGTACTCCATCTGACCTGACTCAGAGGGTCCTCGGATCTCAGCGGCCCACAAAATCCTCCTTTCTTCCAGATGTGCAGGAGGAAGAGGATTGTATGGTTAAACAACAAAACAAACAAGGAAATCAAAAAAGACCCTTTGTGTTTTTCTGCCATTTTTAATCAATCCTGTCCTATTCCATTTGACAGCAGTGAAAGTCAGACATATATCCATTTGATTCCTTCTTTCTTTCTTTCTTTACTTTTTCCATTGAAGGCCAAGAAGTTCTTCACCCTTGGCCTTTCTCCATATTAAAAAAAAAAAAGGAAGAAAGAAAGAAAGCTTCAGACTTACTTATAGGATCCCAGATAAAGGCAGGGCCATGCACTGTCTCTTCACACTAGACTCTGCCTGCCTAGGGATGCATATTAAATCAGATAGTGAGCTCCATGTCTTCAGGAATCATTTCACCTAGTATCCATAAGATAAATACAATGATTATCATCATTTTACAGCAAAGAATCCTGAGGCTTACCATGGTGGAACAACTTGCCTGAGGCCATCTGGTTAAAAAACATAAAGATAGGATTGGAACCTGAGTAAACAAGTTTCAGAATCTCCAATTTCCATATGCTTCCCTCTCACTCCAACTCTTTTGCTTCAATTGATTTCTTCTCTCTTCAATTCTTTTGTATTTTAATCCACTTGTAATTTGACCTGCATAAAAAAGAAACCCTGTGTCTCTGCTGTATTTGGTGATAAAAATAATGATACATGGTGGCCCAGGCCTATAATCCTACCAGTGTAGACAGTGGAAGTGTAAAGATCAGGATAAAAAGCTTAAGATCCTATCTGAATGACAACTAAAGCAAAAAGAGCTGTCTTACTGACCAAATGGTGGAGCCCTTGAATGCAAATCCTTGCATTTATACTCTAGAACTGACAAAGAAGGATAAAGAAGAGGAAGAAAATGATATACAAGAGAATCCTAAGCTTCGTTCTTTTATCCTTTTACAGTTCTTTTGGTTTTTTGAAGTTTTTTAGAGCTACTCAAAACACGATTGTTCAAAGAAATCACTGAGGTCTAGATTGGCAATAAATGCAGCAAAATCATATGTGAAACTAGTACATTCAGGCAATATCCAGGAATCCTCTTGCCTTGAAGTCAGAATGATGGCTGGGTTTTAGTGTTGCCTTTGCTTCCTATTGTTAAGGTAATGGAGGTAATGTAGTGAGGTATCTTAAATCTCTTAACAATCTAAACTTAGTGAAATGGGGAAAAATAACATGTACCAGCACTGCAATGAAGATTAGACACAGGAAGTACAGGCCATGCCTGTGCTTTCTCTATAAACCTCCTCTCTGCACATTTTTGGTCAATGCTGCCTCACTAGGGAGGGATTTTTGCAATATGAAAGATGAAGGGATTCAGGAACAGAAAGTTACTGAGAAGAGAAGCAGGGTAGCTCTTAGAGAAAGCCACTGTTCCTTCCTTCCTCTGGGAGTCTCATGGTAGATATCTACAATCAAGGGACCAGCTCTGGCTATTTCCAGCTAGTCCTTCCCTCTGCTTCACGTTTTGGCCACCACAGTTTCAAAAATCAGCCTTACATCATAACTTCTATCACTCTTTTATTTGACATGGATGACCTACAAATGAGCAACAGATAGTATCACTGTCCATTCATTCAGAGCATGACTAATGTGTTCCCTGATTGTGCAGATGTTCTTCATGCATTCTGCTCTCTATCCTAGGCCCTCATCAAAAAAGGAAACATCTAACTGGGATTGTGGCTTAGTGGTAGAGTGCTTGCTTAGCATGCATGAAGCCCTGGATCCTTAGTACCACAGAAACAGAAAAGGCCAAAATTGGCATTGTGGCTCAAGTGGTAGAGTGCTAGCCTTGAGCAAAAAGAGGCTCCAGGACAGTGCACAGTCCCTGAGTTCAAGCCCCAGGGCTGGCAAAAGAATAAAAATGAAACATGCAGTGAAATATAACTTTTATTGGTTAACTGGTTGCAGGTAGGTTAGAAAGGAAGTGGAAAAAAGAAAATTACAAAGTTACTTCTGGAAATCTATAAAAGTTGGATAAGTAGCTTTTTCCTCAGTTTGTCTCTGGGGAACAGCTTTGAACCTTGCTTCTTCATTCTGCTTTTTCTCTGTCGAAATGTATTTCTTCTATCACTCTGGGCTAGTAACATGGGTGGCAACTTCTCAGAGTCCATCTCCTCTGTCTCTGTGGCTCTCCTTCTTTTCTCTCATTTCATTCTTCTGGTTATTGAAATCACCTTTACATTATGATAATGCTGTTTTGGTCTGTCTCAAGACTACCTGCACTCTATACTTACAGTAGGACTTTGCCAGCCTTTCTTTTGATTATGGTTTTCTTTTTTAAATAGCAGAAGAAAGAAAAAAAGAAGCCCAGAAAATCTGTGGAGATAAACTCCCTTCCCCGCAAAAAAAAAAAAAAAACCAGAACAGGGCAGTTAAGGATGTGGGAAAGAAGGCCGAAGGCCACCTGTTTGTAATAGATTAGTGAGGCAGAGACAAAAGCATCATGCAGCCTGCACTCAACCTCCAGGAAAATGGTACATTTTATGATGCTTTACTCCCACGCTTCACCCTGCAAAGGGAGAAATAAAGACAGGATGCCTTGAGAGCAGATGGGGACAAGCCTATCTCAGAAGATGGAGTGCTGGCTGGAGGCACTGGTGCTGTGTTACCCAGAGAAGCAGGATGGGAAGCAACAGCTGCAGAAGGCTGCATGCGCTGTAAAACTGCCTGACGATCCAGAACTATGGATTTCATTTTATGGGGGTGACATTTATCCCATACCTGCTGGAGACAAAGGCATTTTTTTTTTGAGACAAAGGCATTTATCTCCTCTTTCAGGATAGTTAGCTACACCAGAGATGACATTTCCTGACTTAAAACAAACAGACAAAACGAAGCTAACAAAGACTTTTGTACGCAGAAGTAGACAATGAAGTTCTATAGTCACATTACATAAAACATCTTGTATAAGTGGATTTGCCTGAAAATAAAATAATTTGTTCCAAAAAAATTATAATTATGTCTGTCCTAAAAATATGAAACTTATATATGCTATCCCTATAAGTATATGTAATTACCACACACATAACTCCTACTGCCCCTTTCTGGTATCTGCCTGCATACACACACACACACACACACACACACACACACACACACACACACACACACACACCTATGCTGTATTTTAGAATTTGGGATATTTGTAGAGATGGTGTTGTCTATTTCCAGCAGTGTCTGTCACTACAGCTATCAAATCATTCTCATTTCCTGCCTAAATGAATGGTGACCAATTGACAACAACAAAAACCAGCCAATTCTTGGCTTTTGAATTTCAAAAAGAAAACTAATTTTTGTGCCAGTATGGAAGGCTTGAATTCAGGGCCTCACAATTTCAGCATGGTTCCTTGCTCACTTTTGTTGCTCTACCACTTCCAGAATGACACTTTTCTGGAGATGGAGTCTCACAGACTTTGCCTGGTCTGACTACAGAGGTCCTCTGATATCTATCTCCTTATCTACAATTATGAGCCACCAGCACCCAGACTTGAAAAAAATAGTTTTAATATAGCTAAAACAATAGTATGAGAAAAAAAAGGATAATTGAAGAAGTAGGCAGTTCCACTGTGCATCCAGTACCTTCCCCCAGCCTAAATCGGGGTAATGAGAAGACAAAATGAAAACCTGGAGTTGATTTGAGATGCTGAAAGGAGAGAAACATGAAGAAAAACAGAGAACTATCAGTGGCTATCAAACACACATAAGCAGAAGCACTACAGAATCTTCATAGAT